>NW_017308454.1:186089-194302 GCF_000935625.1 Nanorana parkeri | reverse complement strand
TCCTGCCAACACATCCGGAGCCACAGATGCAGCAGCATAGCAGATTGTGGAAGGCAGAGTAGCCCTGGAGGCAAAATGTCCACTCTTTTCTTAAAGGATCCCACCCTCCCCAGATTAGCATCATTAGTTTCCATGTTGCTGGCGACTAGCCTTCCTGCATTGTGGAAAAGCATGGTGCTCTTTGAAAAATTTAAAAGGCACTCTTGAGGGTGCCAGAAGACACCCAAGGGTACCATGGCATCCTGGTTGAGAAAGGCTGGCCTAGCCTGACACAGGTCACCTCCACCTACAGTTCCAGACAGGTGTCCAACTGTTCAAAGCCCAAGTTGGGCACAACCCAGAACCTGAAGTTCACTGCTGATGAAGTAAAAATAAAGCTGTGATTATAAACTACAAAATAGGAAAATGGGAACTTGTTGGCATTCAAGTATTGGGTGTACTTGTATGACAGAAAATTGATATATGCAAAACTGTAAGGGTCTCAGATGAGGGTAGGATCCATGCAGACTAGCACAGGATGGCAGAGGATGCTCAGATCCATCAAAAGATAGAAACAGGGTTTTGCATAGGCCCAAGTTATATATTGCCTGGTCTTTACCGAGGGCCCCCGATTCTAAGGATTTATTTGTGTGGTGGGTTCCCTTAGAGAAATCCTTGGAATAGACTGGCCATGTATAGGCAGAGTTTTCACAAAGGCTGACAAAAACAAGCCATCTTCCATCAAACCAGTAGTGATGAAGTTTGCAACTAGATTACACATTCTTTCCCATCACAGAGATAGAAGACAGCAGAAAGTCTTAACAGCAAGTTATAGCTCACAACAAAAAAAAGTTCTACTCCAAACCATTAAACAATTGTATCAGCGTGTCATTGTCATGTGTATATCCACCCTTGCCAGAATGCAGTAACGAATTGTGCATCAGTTCTACTATAATAAATAATAAAGTCTTACATAGAAAATCTTAATCCGGGAAACCTCCAGCCGAAGCAGCTCTTCCATTGTCAGCTCATCAGTGCTTTTTGTGAGAGAGAGAAAGCCACATGTGGTAGATCTTTTTGAATGTTCAACCCTGCGATAGACAGTGTTAAAAGTCAGAATCATCTATGATCTGGGCAGGCATAGGTACAAAGTAGAATTTTGTCATGGACTGCTACAGAGTAGCATGCTTGTCTAGTCCTGTACCAAAGAGGACACGACAAAGCTAGGGTAACCATAACCAACCTTCCAGTTTTCTTTTATAGGTTAGCAAATAAAAGTCAACACTGACACTTTCTTTTATGACTCAGCCACAATTAAAACTTTATATACTGAAAGCAGTAGAACATATGCCTTTATAATGTGCTCACCGAGGGTCATCATCTGGCTCCCAGCCTTCCAATTCTTTGAGGCAGAAAAAACAGCAGGCAACATCCGGCTCATTCTCTGTTGGACAATGTATAAAGCCAGCCTTTGCCATCTATCGGAACAGAAATAACAAGTCATCTTTTAGCAGAACTTAATATCGACTAACATAAAAAGCTCCCCCCTTGTTTATATTAAATGAGCAGGCTTTCAAAGTGTGCGGCATATTAACCACTTGTTGTCCGGAGCAAATTTCTTACAATTGCGCACACACGATAAAATCTGAATTTTTGGCTAGAAAACAGCTTCAGACCCCCAAACAATGATATATTTTCCGAAAGCAGACGTCCTGTCGAATAAAAAGATGCTAGCTGCAATTTTTATGTTGCACTGTATTTGCGCAAATGTGTTTTAAAACAATTATTTTTAGGATTAAATACACTAAAATGAAATTTAGCACACAGAAACAGAATATAATACCCACTTTTGGGTGAATAGAAGAGGCAGGGTCACACCAGGTAAGTAGATACCAATCATGTTGAGCCTTAAAATTGAGCGCGTCCGTAAAACCGCAAGAAACAATCACAAAAATGTCCAATAGGCGACACTTGAAAAACTTTTACTGCTCAATTTAGTGTTCACAGTGATTGATGCGCCCATAACTATTGCTCTTACTCTGATGCTCGCAACGATATGCAACATGTGTGGCACAATTTCCGTTTTTGCGTGTAGGCGCATTCAACGCATTTTGGCATTGTATGTGCGTGCACCTGGGGGGCGGGGGACTTAACCTGTTACTTTATGTTTTAAGATTTTTGTTTACACTCTACTTTATTGCCATCTTATTGCTAGCTATCCCCCTATGTAATAGTAAATATGTGACAGGTCCTCTATATGGAGACATCAGAGGTCTTTCAGACCCCTAGTGTCAATAAGGGACCCCAAAGAAGCTGATGAAGCAGAGATCTGCTTCACCAGTTTCTTCTTCTGGCTCTAGGAGCCGGAGAATGTGCCCAGCGACACCAGAAGTGATGTAATGCACATCACTTCCGGGTCCAGTGATCAGACGAGAGATCAGCGACAGGAAGCCTGCTGATCTCCCTCTGATTCATCAGGGCAGACCCCCCCCCCCTATCGGTCCCAGGCTCCCACAGGGGACAGCGGAGCACGGGAAGCTGACAGGACACAGCGCAGCACTGTACAAGCGATCCGGCGCCTGCACAGATGCTGGATCGCTTGTATTTAAACAGCAATCGTCTGCAATTTAAAATGGTACCGAGAACACAGCTGCAGCAGAAGTTGTGTTTGTTGTATAACCACTTCCAGTGGAATACTTGTATTTAAGTGAACCCGCAGGAAGTGGTTAAAGCCCAGCTCTAGCTAAAACTTGAATTTTTAGATCGCATGGGAGATGGGTATAAACCTCAGTTTATTGTTTCCTGTGTAACATTTTAGGAGATTCCACCTCCCTTTATTTCCAGTTCCCTGCAGAGCGATAGGCGGAGGAAGGGAAATGACTGATGCAGGTCAGACCTGAACAAGAAGTTAGGTGAGTATTGGATGGAAGGGGGTTTGTTTTTTGTTGCGTTTGAAAAGAGGGGAGGGAGGGCCAGCTAGCATAGTGATAGGTGGGTTTAGCTCAGGGATGGAGTTAAGGGGGCCATCTTACTGTACAGTGTGCAGTATGAAACCATTTTAGGTGGGAGAGAAAAGTAGTCAGTCCCGCCCACCCTCGCCAATACTATTTCAGCTTTTTTTGTTTCCAAAGGGTTAGTTTCTGCAAGTGTGGCATTTGGGGAGGAGGGACACATTCTCTCTAGTTAGGGTTATGGGTATTCCTTTTCTACGTTATAAGTGGTATTTGTGTTTTTGGGAAATATGGCTGACTTATTTTTCTTCTAAGTTAGTTGTCCATTGGGCGGGTCCCTGGTGGTGCCATACAGCGACGACGAAGAACTGGCTCTCCGCAAAGTGAAAAGGGCAGAGTAGTAGGGAAGTGCCAATGGTGGGGCTACTGGGCTCTATAGCTTGGTAACCAGTAAGAACTTTGGCAACTGTTGGTGGGCGTACCCACTCGGGCCATATTATGGGCGGCCGGTACAGTAAACAATGGTCATGCTACACCCCCCGTAAGCGGTGAGTGGTGTTTTTTGGCACTCGTCAGGGACAGAAGTATTTTTTTTAGCTACATTGCACTATTTTCTGTTGAGATTTAGTTCAGTGTTCACAAGTAATGTTATTTAGTATGTTCTGTTACTGTAAATGTTTACATCGCAGTGGCCTTGCAACCTTCCAATAAATGTCATTGTATTACGTTCTTTGAAATGACTGGTGTTTAGTGTGTTATTTAGGTGGGAAGTGAGGGTTACTTGGCCTTGCAGTCAGTCGTGTACCATACAAAGTGTGCTGGTGAGATCATTTTTGTTCCCAGATCATCCATCTGCTTCTAGCTTTAGGATGGATTTTCATCTAGTATCCAAATTAATAAATTTTAGATAATTGGGATTAAGAATCCTCCTGCCTCATGAAGAATGAAGAATAAAACCTCGATAAGAGCCTTGACTATTGCAAGTAGAGCTTAAACTAATGAAGGGCTTCTTACCCTATTGGCAAGGTTAGCTTGAGGGAAGGGCTGCCAAGTTACTAAAATCTCATAGGTTTTAACAGGTTAAAGAGGAACTATTGCATTTTGAAGAGTTAACCCTTTCAGAAGAAATACCAGATCCTCGGTCCCGTCTGGCTGCTAGCCTGCGACCCCCACAGACCCCCCTAGGCTCCAGTGGTCTAACGACCTGTGATGTTGTCACATTTAATACAGCCTATTAAACTTGAAGACTCGGAGAGACATTCTACCACTGGTACAGATGGGAAGAGAGATGAGCTATCAATGCCACAGGATCAAGATCAGGCGAGTATTACTTCTTTAATTTCACTCCTAGAGAAAAAAATAAAGCACTTAACCCTTGCAATGCAAGAGTAGCCCCACTCCAAGGGTTAACTTTTCAAAATCCTGGAATTCTTTGAAAATTGTGTTTTAAATGTTTTGTTAAAATACCTGGTAATCCTGGCACAAAGGTCCATGTGCCGATACTTCCTGTTCAACACAATGCCATTGACGTGCAAGTACAGCATCACACTGCTTTCTTTAGATTTGAAAACTATATTTGATTGACTTATTGTCCCAATCCTCCAATTGTTTAGCCACATTTTCACCCTGTCACATACCCTCTTAAAGGAGGCTGTGCTTGCACACATTGCACAGCTACAGTCTACTTGTCACCATCAGGAAACTATCCATGAGAAATCACATGCACAGACATCCCAACTCTCCCTGACACTCTGGAAATCTCCCGCTATTTGAGATCGGCCGCCGGCCACCTGGGAGAGAAACATTTTCTACCGGTTCTACCGGAAAGGTTTACTCTGTTAGATCTAGCAGAGTAAACCTTTCCATGCGATCTGTTTTGTTTTTCCTGACATTGGGGCCGCCGTCAGTCAGAGAAAAAAAAACAAACAAAAAAACAGCATAGGAATGCATAGCTAGATTGCTATTGGCTAGTTCACTTTGCATTAGCCAATAGCAGACTAGCTATTGCACCCGCCCACTGCTGCTGTCAATCAGCAGAGGGGGACCTGAAGTTCTTCACCAGGTGCTCTTCTAGTGATTGACTACAGCAGAGAGCAGGTGCAATAGCCAGCTTGCTATTGGATATTGAAAACTGAACTAGCCAATAGCAATCTAGCTAGCAATCTTCCTATGCTGTTTTTTTGAGTATGTTAACAAAAATACAGCAATAAATTAGCCAACTACATGTGAAACAGTTAGCATTCATGTGTACTTTAAGAGGGTGCAAAAGGCCACACTAAGCGCAGGTTCCCCACCTGCCAGACAAGTTCCCACTTTATTTTTTTTGTAGTTTATAGCCACAGCTTTATTTGTGTTTTTACTTTATCAGCAGTGAAACTTCTGTTTGAGTTGTACCAAACTTGGACTTTGGATAGTTGCACACATCTAACTGTAGGCAAGGGTGGACTGTGTCAGGCTTGGTTACTTGGGTTCTCACAGTTTATCTGGGGAACAAGGGGTTCTGATCGATTGGATGTTGATAGTGTGTGGTCTATTATGGTTTTGTTAACTCTGTGGTTTAGCTCTAACACAAACATTTTTATAGAGATTATGGCAAGGCTAATTTTCTTCTCTTTCAGAATGGTACCTTTTGTGTAACATTATGCCTTATTCCAAGTCACCAAGGAGACCTGAGACATACAATAGGAAAATGAATCCAGGTAGTCAGTATGCATACTGCCAACACTTTGAGCAGGTGTGAACAACTCTGGACCTCAAGCTGTGCTTAAAATCTGCAAAGCATCACAGTCGCAGCAATGTATAGGAACATTTTTTCCATAGCAGATCCTTATCCAAGATGGGGGTCTGGTATAGATACCCTCCCTATATGGACCATTTGCCTCGTAGTGAGATATATATCTATATCTATATATAAAAGACACTGGATCTCAGGTACAGATGTGGAGACACAGTGGGATGGATCTACTAAAGGAATAGAGCACAATTGCTTCATAGAGTCTAAATTCATGTATCTAAGCGCAAGAGGTGAAGCAGTGTAGAATGTAATCATCTAATTATGTGCAAGTAAAAGTTTTTTTTTTTACATTTCCAAAGTGAACACAATTAACTAAACGAACAGCATTATATATTTATTTTTTGTAAAATCAACCCCAATAGGTTTCAATAACATATTTGCCCCATAGCAGTTCATGTGCAATAGACAAGAAATGAGACATACTCACATTTTCAGGCGTGCACTTGCAGTTTTCAGTAAAGGGCCAGTCAGCAAATGTTTTGAGCCTTGCATTGTAGTCATACATAGTCTTAAACGTCTGCAGCCTCTGCAGCGTTTCACTGAACTTGTTGTTAGCAACATGCATGATGTACATCCAAAACTATCACAGACCTCCTTACACATCTATTTGTGCTCAGGGTGGTGATGCCTACAGACCACACCTAATAATGACCAGCTGAAAATTAACCCAAAGGTTCCAAGAAACCACCGAACACTGATTCCAACTGATAACACAGTGCAGTGCAGATTTGGAGGTGCTGCTTTTAGCATCCAATTAGTTAATTTTGTTCCCAGATCATGCATCTGCTTCAAGACAGAGGTTAGAAAATTAAAGTAGAGCTGAAGACAAAACTTTTTTTGTTTTAGATAGATTAAAGGAGGGTTATAACCCCTTTCAGCTTTTTTTGCCATCTGTGTCTTATTGGAGAGATTTCCCTGCACTTCCTGTTCGATAGCCACAACAGGAAGTGAGGGAAATTCCCGGTGGTCAGCAAGGTCAACAGAACTAGGGTACCCATTTAAAGATTTCTCATCCATACCTGTTAAGCTGGCCATAAACCTACAGATTATCTGCAGATTTTCTCTGGCCAGATAGAAAAGGTGCAACAGATTCCTCCATCTACTCTAAATTGGGTGGACTGAGGAATCTCCCACTGGGCCAAGCTTCAGTATCTTGCTAGTTGGCCCCGCTAACTGTCAAAATACCTGAACAAGGCCTGCATCCAATCAGATTGTTCAGGTATTTTGACAGTTAGCGGGGCCAACTAGCAAGATACTGAAGCTTGGCCCAGTGGGAGATTCCTCAGTCCACCCAATTTAGAGTAGATGGAGGAATCTGTTGCACTTTTTCCATCTGACCACAGAAAATCTGCAGATAATCTAGAGGTGTATGGCCAGCTTTAAGGTGACAACCTACATTTTTGAATTTTCTTTCACTTTAGCCACCAGGACAAATAGAGAGGGGGAATCTCCCTCATGGGGACACAGACAACAATAAGAACCTGACAAGTGTTCTAATCCCACTTCACTCCTTCCAAAACTAAAAAAAAAGTTGAACTTTGAGCAAGGGTTTGACTGTATGTTACACCAGCATATTTGTTTTATTTAGGTCACTATGACCTTTTTTTCAAAAAGTACATGGGTTTGGTTACTACAACACACCACTTTTTTATTATTATTTTTAATAATCATGTTTTTTTAATCATAAAACCAACCGAAGGAAACTCAGTGACAGACTGGACTGCAAGAATAATTTTCCTTTAAGTGTAACTAAAGCCAAAAGGGGCAGAAAGTGATGGAAATTCAACATTTTACAATTGTCATCAGAACAGGAGATGAAGGAAATATTCTAATAGGAATTCCTGTTCACAACACAACACAACAAAGAAGTCTCCCCAATAGAACACATACAAAAAAAGACAGTTTTTTTAACCCTTCAATGCACTATCCCAAAAAAAAACAATTTCTGGCTTGGTTTTTTGTATATGTGTTTTTCCCCCTATTGTGTGTGTGTGTGTTGGGGGCTAGGTAGATAGAAATGGCCCAGAAAGGAACAGGCAACAACAGAGAAGGAGGTTCTTAACAGATTAAAGCCCTAACAAAAAATTCCTTCTGATCTTCCTGTTTGGCCTGTTAAATATATTATTAAACAAAGCCTCCCTTCTGTGTAACCTGTCATGGGCGGAGCACCATCTGTTACATACAGGCGGCGCTTCATCAGGCGTTTGACAGTTGTTAGGTTACACAGCAGCGGGGTGTGTAACCGAACACAGTGAGGTCAGAGTTACAACAACCTCTGACTTGGAGTCAGAGGCTTGAGCTCTGTGGATGGTTTGGACCAATGGCCATTCAATTAAAAAAAAGAAAAAAACACTGACGGCATCCATCTAGATAACTCATCAGTGGCGAGCAAGTGAGGGACAGGGAGGCTTCTTTAACGTCTCTCCCTCCTCCCACACTCCACAGTCAGTGCAGTGCGGGGGTAGGCTGGGGTGGGGGGGGGGGGCTCA
>NW_017308454.1:180044-186040 GCF_000935625.1 Nanorana parkeri | reverse complement strand
GTAGGTGGAGTGGGGGGGGAGGCTGGGGGGGGGGGGGGGGCTCACCGCATGTCCCTGCTGTGGACTACAGAATGTTTCCCTTCTTTGTTATGGAGATAAGGAGCAGGGTAGGTGTTGCTTAGTCCTACCAAACATACTACCTGTTCTAGGATGGCAATACTGCTCCTATATAAATAATACAATACAGTCAGCGAGCATTGCCACCCTAGAAAAGGAAATGCTTTACCAGGTTCAAAAAGGGAAAAACTCCTGAAGAAATAAAAACTAAAGCAGCCACCACATCTGAGGACTGGTTAAAAATCATATATATTACCATTTTTTCTGGGGATTAGATACAATTAAAGGCAGAGATATATTCTTCATAACTGTTCAGAGTACCCCTTCACTAGCATTTCTATAAATTCATGGCTGATGGTTGATTTTAATTTTAAAGCAAGGGCATGCAGAATTAATTTTCAGTCAATCTGTATATTCCAAGCGGAAGTTGGTGCAGCAATGCAAGTTGTGTTTTCGATAATGCATTGTACTCTGCAGGATAACATCCCTCCATCCCTCCATCTTACGTTGCCTTTGGCGTTTCATGTTTGACAAAACCAATCCTCTATTTGAATTTGAAGCAGTTGCGTTTTACTACATCTCTGCCTCCTTGACTAACTGATGGTGAAGATATACATATGTAAGCATTCAACCTCTATATCACATTTACACTCGCTATGACTGAGAATAATATATATAAAAAATTATTTTGCTAGTGAGACTAAGTGCAGTTCTCTGATCCCAATTGCACTAATTGTACTAATTGTACTATATGTGGGCTTATTATTCTTATCCTAGGACACATATCCACCATAGAATTGTCTTTCTCCCCTGAAGAAGCCCTTTCGGGGCGAAACATGTAGGGACCTATAGGAGTGCTTATACCATTCCGATAACAAGCAACAACATACATCGTAACTGCATGGTATTGTCACCAACTGGTGAACCTGCATATGTATATGTATTTTTATTGATGATTATGTATTTTGTTTTTGTTTTGTCTTTTATCTGAAATAATGTATACTACGAGTTATTGAATAAATGTATTTCTAAAATTTTTATACAAGAGGTCTGGACTTGTTTCTTAAAAGCCCCCCTTTTTTCCTTTTCCCTCTGGGTCTTTGCACACCCCACTGTGGAAACATAATTTTTCTTTTTCGCATTGTACTCTGCAATGCAGAGATGTGAACCTTCCTGATTGATTTCTGTGACCATTTCATGTTTGGTGTGCTTGACCTGCGTTAGCTTACTGCATTTTCCTGAGAGACCGAAATGCACAAGGGTACAGGTACTCTTAAGATCGAGAACACTCATGGACCTATACGCACACACACACACAACAGGTTGGACTTGATGGACTTATGTCTTTATTCAACCTCAAATACTATGTAACTATGCAATTCCACCGCTGGGAACCGCTTAGGTGTTAGCACTACTTCAGTTCCCGTTAGCAAACCGATATCATTTGTTCATGTATTATTTATTTACCCGTGTTAAAATAATTTCTTTCATTTTTGGCAATACAGTGTGACGTGACCTGCTAGCTGCTGTCAGATGAACATGTAGAATAATGAGTACTTGCACTCAGTGACCTATTAGAATATTCTAGGTATTTGGCTCCAGCAGTATTTTATTGAAATATACAGGAAACTGTCTCAAGGGAGCATGTAACAATACACTGGTAGTGATTACCAGTAATAAGAAGGAACTACAGACCTCAAGTGTCCGTCTTCTCTCTAACTTATATGTCTGACTTATGAAAAGTCAATATTATTATTCAGCCCATAATCGGTTATAAAGGAAAAGTCATAGAGAAAGCACAGGGTTGTACGTGCTATGTAGCATATAAGACAATAGGGTATTATTAGTAATATGATATATGTCTAAGATGTGGCTGGACCTAAATGGACCATCTGGTGCTCTGAAAGGCCCCCAGGCCTAATGACATTGTGTACCTCTTATACTGATGATCCTACGTACGTGGTCACTCTTAGCCCTTTCATGGCTAAATGATCTAACACTGTGCTCTTTAGCACTATGTGACAATAAATAGCTAAAAGATCACAGTCTCTCACTGCAGTGCTGTCCCTGATGAAGAATTCTTTTTTTTCTTCTTGGGTCCTGAATTTTACCAAACAAATCCTTTGTCAAAGAGTCATGAAGTAACGGAAATCGCATAAGAGCTGGGAAATGTGGCTCAACAGCTACAATCTCTGAACAAGTGGAAGAAACAAAGGCATAACAAAATGGTATGTACTTCTTATGTCACATTTTGTGGTAGTTGTAATAGTATTTGTAGAAGGCAGTAATCCATAGCACCTACTACTATCATTGTCCTGACTTTATCTTACGGGTAGGGAAACCTGAGATGATTATGTGCAATGTGCAGGGACCCATAGCAGCCATATCAGATATTTTCTTTTACCAGTTTACAACAGTCAGAAATTAGTGATTGGTTGGTACACGGGTGACTGTGTTTTTCCTGTAAATGTATAATGCATACTGTATAATGCATGTTAGCATTTAGTGTCCCTTTAATTACAAGTTCATTTAAAAGCTTCCTGCTAGCACTTATTGTTGTAATTGCTAAAGTTGGCCATACACCTATAGAATATCTGCAGATTTTCTACCGTCAGATGGAAAAAGGGCAACAGATTCCTCCATCTACGCTAAACTGTGTGGATGGAGGAATCGCCCACTGGGCCAAGCTTCAGTATCTTGCTAGTCGGCCCCGCTGGCTGTCAAAATACCTGACCAATGCCTGCATCCAATCAGATTGTTCAGGTATTTTATCAGCCAGCGCAACCGACTAGCATGATACTGAAGCTTGGCCTAGTGGGAGATTCCTCCATCCACACAGTTTAGCGTACATTGAGGAATCTGTTGCACTTTTTCCATCTGACCATAGAAAATCTATAGGTGTATGGCCAGCTTAACTCCAGTGTGTCAGTGGGCTAGATTCATTAAAGAAGTAGAGCCTGTTGACTGAACAAAGTGATTGTTCACTTTGCAAAATAAATGTTAGCATATAAGGTGAATACCCAATCATGAGCTTGCAAAAATCCTATTTTTCTTTACAGTCACGCACATATGATTGAGTATTCAAAATATACACAGATTTAACTTATATACCATTATTCACTGTGAAAGGTGAACAGCCTCTACTCATTCTGAATTCCAAGATAGATTTACTGTGCTTGCATCAGAGAAAAACCTCAGCTGAACAAGGTGCATGGACCATTACAGCATAGCAACAGGCTTGCAACAAGTAGTGCTTACGCTTTCTGAAAGACTGTTAAAGTCAGCTAGCAGCTTGTTTAAAGTGATAGCCAGCACTTCCATTCTGTGTTTATCATGGGTAAATTAGATCTGTGTTGATCATAGCCAAACTAAAGTTGAGCTGGTTCAGCATGAAAGCCAGGCATCCAGCATGTTTAGAAAGAAAGGACAGCAATAGCAGCTTCCATGTTTTCTCAGTAAAGGTTTACTTTAGGTCCTGTTGACACTATGGCATTGCAATAATGTGTGGTTAAACGTGTGCTAATCATTGTGGCAACAATCATTTTGAATAACACCAAAAACACATTTACAGAGCATATCTGCACTACAGCACACCATAGCACACCAAAATGCATAATGTGCATTGCAGTGTGCTGTGATAAAAAAAAATATATATATATATATATATAATTTTTCGTTAGGGATTTCATCTGCACTGGGGCTCGTTCCAATATTTGTGCTGTTTTAACACGTCACAATGCACAATAAAGCACGTTGCATGAAATGCTTTTCCATAATACAACATGTTGTGAACAGATCCAGAAAATACTGAAAAGCATTCTCTGGCACTGATGGCAATTTCCTGTACCAACCAATCTTTACTTTTCATTCACTAGGAAAATGAAATAAGATGTTGATTGGTTTCCTGGCTGACGTTCTAGCTCTACTCCCATTTGTGTCTACTCCAATGAAATGCGGCATGTTGCACCACAGATTCAGGTGCAGCACACACACAAGCAATCACTGGGAAGAGGAGAGGCTTCATATGACTGCAGAGATTGCAGGCTGCATGTGTTAACTAGCAGGTTACATTGTCCTTTCATTTAGCTCTGGTCCAGGTTTACCTTAATCCAAAGCAACAGTCTACAGTTGGCTGATTGTTAAAAAAAAAATCAGCAACGTCTTATTAAGGTAGCTAATTACACCCGAGTCATTTTGGACCCCTGTGAGCAGCTGAAGAAGGAGCATTGGACTGTGATAATACAATCTTGCATCAGTAAGTAAAACTATAAATATGTAAATTATACTGAGTGAGTTCACATTGTGACAAGATAGGGATACACCATCGGAATTATTGCGTTTGGCTCTCACACAATGACCAGTGTTTGTTGGCCATGCAACAGATTTGAGCACTGCATGTTATAAATGGGTACTATAGGGATACCATTGTAAGGAATCGCAGGTGTGAATGTGGTGTGCTCTTATTACATGATGCTGGAGTTATTGGGCTATTATTATTACTGGATTTTCTTGCACATAGTCCTGCTAAATAAGAGGATAATCACAGTAAGGTGATGCAGTGATTATCATCGGGTTTCAGTTCAGGAATTTTTTAAATGTTATATTTTGTATGCTTAATCACCAATGCTAAGTGTAGCAATCTGTTGCCACTCCTTAAAGTTCAGTTCACCGTGGTCAGATTAGAATTCCCGTTAGTCATATTTACTCTATTTGTCCCACTGGCCACTGATAGGGGGACTGAAAGTCAGGGAAAAGCGCAAATCTTGAGTTGCCCCCAGAGTAGGGTTAGAGGGGAAAACTGCCAATGGGGGCATTTTGTTCTGTGACAGCTAAGAGGGTATTTCTATGGGGAGATTTCCTGTTTTTAGACATGGGAAATGAAGGGAAATGAACTCCATGGGTCACAGACTTTCTGGGGATTTTAGATATGCAATACAGTGTGTGTGTGTGTGTGTGGGCTCACAAGCTCCCTATGTGATAGTACATAGGGCGTGACAGGTTCTCTTTAGGAAGGCATCAGGGGACTTTTAGGCAAATTATAGCAAATCAAGGCTGCTTTAGGTCCATTACACTCTGTGCTTTCATTAAGTTTCAGTATTACTACTCTGGGGGAAGTGGTAATCTATACTAATGAGATGGGTTAAAGTGGCTGTGCGTTCCCATCCAACACACTTCTGTCGACTCGATGCCTGATCCTCAGCAATGGCTCTTTCTGCCAGCCCCCAGTGTGGTGGGAGACACAGACATCTGATACTCCCAAATGCTGAAGACCCTCCTGGAGAACTTATCTCTTGAAGACCACAAAGCAAGGACATGCTACTTGCCAGAGAGGCAGGCATAATGAGTGGTCTTATAAAAGCTGCTTTTTTGTTTCCATATAAATAGTCTGCTAATAGTTGGCAATAGTCCAAAAGCCAGACCTGGCTTTTTATACAGCATGTTCATTGCGGTGCACGGCAGTGCGGGCCTGTTGGCACCTACTGTAGGTGCGTCACACAAAGGGCCTTGCATTGCACTACCATGTGTTGTACCCAAACACATAGATCTGAAAGGACTCTAAAGGGGGAGCTTTGGGGAAAATGATTATTAAACCTTGTAGAGGGGCTACCCCCACACTGCAAGGGTTAACTGCTCATTTTGGTCTATGACCAGTTTTACTTAAAATGCCATTAATCCAAAGCATCATCTTCAGAACGATGCCAAAGAGTCCCAGGAAATTTCACTGCCACTTACTATAGATCGAAGTAACCTGTTGGCACCTACTGTATGTGAATCACACAAAGTGCCATGACCTTGCACTAGCATATGTTTTACCCAAACATATAGGTCTAAAAGGGGAACTTAGGGAAAATGATTATTAACCCTTGTAGAGGGTCTACCCCCACACTGCAAGGGTTAACTGCTCATTTTGGTCTAGGGAGGGAAAGAAAAAAAAAAAA
>NW_017308454.1:125548-178780 GCF_000935625.1 Nanorana parkeri | reverse complement strand
TTTTATCTGAAATAATGTATACTACGAGTTATTGAATAAATGTATTTCTAAAATTTTTATACAAGAGGTCTGGACTTGTTTCTTAAAAGCCCCCCTTTTTTCCTTTTCCCTCTGGGTCTTTGCACACCCCACTGTGGAAACATAATTTTTCTTTTTCGCATTGTACTCTGCAATGCAGAGATGTGAACCTTCCTGATTGATTTCTGTGACCATTTCATGTTTGGTGTGCTTGACCTGCGTTAGCTTACTGCATTTTCCTGAGAGACCGAAATGCACAAGGGTACAGGTACTCTTAAGATCGAGAACACTCATGGACCTATACGCACACACACACACAACAGGTTGGACTTGATGGACTTATGTCTTTATTCAACCTCAAATACTATGTAACTATGCAATTCCACCGCTGGGAACCGCTTAGGTGTTAGCACTACTTCAGTTCCCGTTAGCAAACCGATATCATTTGTTCATGTATTATTTATTTACCCGTGTTAAAATAATTTCTTTCATTTTTGGCAATACAGTGTGACGTGACCTGCTAGCTGCTGTCAGATGAACATGTAGAATAATGAGTACTTGCACTCAGTGACCTATTAGAATATTCTAGGTATTTGGCTCCAGCAGTATTTTATTGAAATATACAGGAAACTGTCTCAAGGGAGCATGTAACAATACACTGGTAGTGATTACCAGTAATAAGAAGGAACTACAGACCTCAAGTGTCCGTCTTCTCTCTAACTTATATGTCTGACTTATGAAAAGTCAATATTATTATTCAGCCCATAATCGGTTATAAAGGAAAAGTCATAGAGAAAGCACAGGGTTGTACGTGCTATGTAGCATATAAGACAATAGGGTATTATTAGTAATATGATATATGTCTAAGATGTGGCTGGACCTAAATGGACCATCTGGTGCTCTGAAAGGCCCCCAGGCCTAATGACATTGTGTACCTCTTATACTGATGATCCTACGTACGTGGTCACTCTTAGCCCTTTCATGGCTAAATGATCTAACACTGTGCTCTTTAGCACTATGTGACAATAAATAGCTAAAAGATCACAGTCTCTCACTGCAGTGCTGTCCCTGATGAAGAATTCTTTTTTTTCTTCTTGGGTCCTGAATTTTACCAAACAAATCCTTTGTCAAAGAGTCATGAAGTAACGGAAATCGCATAAGAGCTGGGAAATGTGGCTCAACAGCTACAATCTCTGAACAAGTGGAAGAAACAAAGGCATAACAAAATGGTATGTACTTCTTATGTCACATTTTGTGGTAGTTGTAATAGTATTTGTAGAAGGCAGTAATCCATAGCACCTACTACTATCATTGTCCTGACTTTATCTTACGGGTAGGGAAACCTGAGATGATTATGTGCAATGTGCAGGGACCCATAGCAGCCATATCAGATATTTTCTTTTACCAGTTTACAACAGTCAGAAATTAGTGATTGGTTGGTACACGGGTGACTGTGTTTTTCCTGTAAATGTATAATGCATACTGTATAATGCATGTTAGCATTTAGTGTCCCTTTAATTACAAGTTCATTTAAAAGCTTCCTGCTAGCACTTATTGTTGTAATTGCTAAAGTTGGCCATACACCTATAGAATATCTGCAGATTTTCTACCGTCAGATGGAAAAAGGGCAACAGATTCCTCCATCTACGCTAAACTGTGTGGATGGAGGAATCGCCCACTGGGCCAAGCTTCAGTATCTTGCTAGTCGGCCCCGCTGGCTGTCAAAATACCTGACCAATGCCTGCATCCAATCAGATTGTTCAGGTATTTTATCAGCCAGCGCAACCGACTAGCATGATACTGAAGCTTGGCCTAGTGGGAGATTCCTCCATCCACACAGTTTAGCGTACATTGAGGAATCTGTTGCACTTTTTCCATCTGACCATAGAAAATCTATAGGTGTATGGCCAGCTTAACTCCAGTGTGTCAGTGGGCTAGATTCATTAAAGAAGTAGAGCCTGTTGACTGAACAAAGTGATTGTTCACTTTGCAAAATAAATGTTAGCATATAAGGTGAATACCCAATCATGAGCTTGCAAAAATCCTATTTTTCTTTACAGTCACGCACATATGATTGAGTATTCAAAATATACACAGATTTAACTTATATACCATTATTCACTGTGAAAGGTGAACAGCCTCTACTCATTCTGAATTCCAAGATAGATTTACTGTGCTTGCATCAGAGAAAAACCTCAGCTGAACAAGGTGCATGGACCATTACAGCATAGCAACAGGCTTGCAACAAGTAGTGCTTACGCTTTCTGAAAGACTGTTAAAGTCAGCTAGCAGCTTGTTTAAAGTGATAGCCAGCACTTCCATTCTGTGTTTATCATGGGTAAATTAGATCTGTGTTGATCATAGCCAAACTAAAGTTGAGCTGGTTCAGCATGAAAGCCAGGCATCCAGCATGTTTAGAAAGAAAGGACAGCAATAGCAGCTTCCATGTTTTCTCAGTAAAGGTTTACTTTAGGTCCTGTTGACACTATGGCATTGCAATAATGTGTGGTTAAACGTGTGCTAATCATTGTGGCAACAATCATTTTGAATAACACCAAAAACACATTTACAGAGCATATCTGCACTACAGCACACCATAGCACACCAAAATGCATAATGTGCATTGCAGTGTGCTGTGATAAAAAAAAATATATATATATATATATATAACGTTAGGGATTTCATCTGCACTGGGGCTCGTTCCAATATTTGTGCTGTTTTAACACGTCACAATGCACAATAAAGCACGTTGCATGAAATGCTTTTCCATAATACAACATGTTGTGAACAGATCCAGAAAATACTGAAAAGCATTCTCTGGCACTGATGGCAATTTCCTGTACCAACCAATCTTTACTTTTCATTCACTAGGAAAATGAAATAAGATGTTGATTGGTTTCCTGGCTGACGTTCTAGCTCTACTCCCATTTGTGTCTACTCCAATGAAATGCTGCATGTTGCACCACAGATTCAGGTGCAGCACACACACAAGCAATCACTGGGAAGAGGAGAGGCTTCATATGACTGCAGAGATTGCAGGCTGCATGTGTTAACTAGCAGGTTACATTGTCCTTTCATTTAGCTCTGGTCCAGGTTTACCTTAATCCAAAGCAACAGTCTACAGTTGGCTGATTGTTAAAAAAAAAATCAGCAACGTCTTATTAAGGTAGCTAATTACACCCGAGTCATTTTGGACCCCTGTGAGCAGCTGAAGAAGGAGCATTGGACTGTGATAATACAATCTTGCATCAGTAAGTAAAACTATAAATATGTAAATTATACTGAGTGAGTTCACATTGTGACAAGATAGGGATACACCATCGGAATTATTGCGTTTGGCTCTCACACAATGACCAGTGTTTGTTGGCCATGCAACAGATTTGAGCACTGCATGTTATAAATGGGTACTATAGGGATACCATTGTAAGGAATCGCAGGTGTGAATGTGGTGTGCTCTTATTACATGATGCTGGAGTTATTGGGCTATTATTATTACTGGATTTTCTTGCACATAGTCCTGCTAAATAAGAGGATAATCACAGTAAGGTGATGCAGTGATTATCATCGGGTTTCAGTTCAGGAATTTTTTAAATGTTATATTTTGTATGCTTAATCACCAATGCTAAGTGTAGCAATCTGTTGCCACTCCTTAAAGTTCAGTTCACCGTGGTCAGATTAGAATTCCCGTTAGTCATATTTACTCTATTTGTCCCACTGGCCACTGATAGGGGGACTGAAAGTCAGGGAAAAGCGCAAATCTTGAGTTGCCCCCAGAGTAGGGTTAGAGGGGAAAACTGCCAATGGGGGCATTTTGTTCTGTGACAGCTAAGAGGGTATTTCTATGGGGAGATTTCCTGTTTTTAGACATGGGAAATGAAGGGAAATGAACTCCATGGGTCACAGACTTTCTGGGGATTTTAGATATGCAATACAGTGTGTGTGTGTGTGTGTGGGCTCACAAGCTCCCTATGTGATAGTACATAGGGCGTGACAGGTTCTCTTTAGGAAGGCATCAGGGGACTTTTAGGCAAATTATAGCAAATCAAGGCTGCTTTAGGTCCATTACACTCTGTGCTTTCATTAAGTTTCAGTATTACTACTCTGGGGGAAGTGGTAATCTATACTAATGAGATGGGTTAAAGTGGCTGTGCGTTCCCATCCAACACACTTCTGTCGACTCGATGCCTGATCCTCAGCAATGGCTCTTTCTGCCAGCCCCCAGTGTGGTGGGAGACACAGACATCTGATACTCCCAAATGCTGAAGACCCTCCTGGAGAACTTATCTCTTGAAGACCACAAAGCAAGGACATGCTACTTGCCAGAGAGGCAGGCATAATGAGTGGTCTTATAAAAGCTGCTTTTTTGTTTCCATATAAAGTCTGCTAATAGTTGGCAATAGTCCAAAAGCCAGACCTGGCTTTTTATACAGCATGTTCATTGCGGTGCACGGCAGTGCGGGCCTGTTGGCACCTACTGTAGGTGCGTCACACAAAGGGCCTTGCATTGCACTACCATGTGTTGTACCCAAACACATAGATCTGAAAGGACTCTAAAGGGGGAGCTTTGGGGAAAATGATTATTAAACCTTGTAGAGGGGCTACCCCCACACTGCAAGGGTTAACTGCTCATTTTGGTCTATGACCAGTTTTACTTAAAATGCCATTAATCCAAAGCATCATCTTCAGAACGATGCCAAAGAGTCCCAGGAAATTTCACTGCCACTTACTATAGATCGAAGTAACCTGTTGGCACCTACTGTATGTGAATCACACAAAGTGCCATGACCTTGCACTAGCATATGTTTTACCCAAACATATAGGTCTAAAAGGGGAACTTAGGGAAAATGATTATTAACCCTTGTAGAGGGTCTACCCCCACACTGCAAGGGTTAACTGCTCATTTTGGTCTAGGGAGGGAAAGAAAAAAAAAAAAAGCTATACTCTCCCTACCCTCAGGGTTAGTTCACACCAGAAACTACATCACAACTGCGTGCGTCTGCGCAGTTGCATTGCGATCCATTTTGACACGTTTTTGATGCGTTCAGATGCTTTTTTCTCCCTGGATGATGCCACAATCAATTCTGTTGCTTTTTTTGTATGCGTTCCATTGCGTTTGCATGCATCTTGATGTGTTCCAGTGCAGTTAGATGCAGCTAAAATAGGACAAGCAGTACTTTTTCTGAACGGACTGCAATAGTGTGAATACAGCACGAAAAAAGCCCATAGGAAAGCATTGTGATGTATTTTGGCTGCAGCAGTCAAACTGAACGGAGTGCATCACAACTGCATATGGTGTGAACTAGCCCTCAGAACCAGCTTGCTCTTAGGCTAGCGCCCCCAGCTTCCTCCCCCCCCCGCTTTGCTCCCCCTCCACTGCAGTGTTCTAAGGTCCCATAAGTCATCATGTTCTGTACACAGTGTGTTGGACATGAGGCAGAGGGACATTCAATTGCTGCAGACGAGGAGGTGAGTTACTGGAGGGAGCGCTGTCACAGCCAGTTGGCTCGTAGGATCGGGTGAGTATAACTTTATTTTCCTCCCTAGACTAAAACGAGCAGTTAATTCCTGCAGTGCAGGGGTAACCCCACTGAAATTATTTCGAATAGTTTCCCTGGAGTTGTGCTTTGAAAGTGGATATGACCTTCTGTAAATGATGCATGCGGCTTTGCTTATGATGTTAAAACAAAAGAAAAACAAACTTTTTTTCTTTCTTTCCACAGTCCATTTTCTCTTAGAACAGTAACTATGGATCCTGGACATCACACTGCTTTCTTACTGGCAATTCTCCTCTGCATCCTTCTGCTTCTCCTTGCTGTGTCTGCCCTGTTGATGTGCTACTGGAGGTAACATAATTTTATTGGCTAATAACTTTGATGTCAGAAATTGTGCAGTTAATGTTCTCTATCTGAAAGCCACACCGCTCATATTCCAGGGCCTCCTGCAGATAAGCCTCAGTAAATACTCTCTTTTCACTTCACCACATATGTGCTGATTAAGGTACAATGGAACAAGAGCATTACTATGAACTGCTTATCCTTGAAGTAGAAGTTACTTAAAAACAGTTCTGCAATTTATTGGTATTTGGTGTGATCATGTGGGCAGCACCCCAGTACAACACTTATAAAAGCAAGTACCCCCACCCCTTCCCAACCCACTGATACTCTTCTCCCCATCGATCCTTACCACTCCTTTCTCCATTGCAGCTGGTACAACACATCCAATGCTTCTGTGTGTGGGACCGCATCTGACCACCTCCCATTAGCAGTGCGATTGGCCACCATGTTGGAGGTGGGACATCTGATATCTCTAGGCTCTGAAAACAGCCAACACCAGGGAGGAAAAATCAGTGGGGATCACTGGAGAGGCATCTATCAAATGTTTAGGCAGATGGGATCCTTTAAACAGACACCGCCACTTAATCTTGAATGGACAAAAAAAAAACACTGTATAGGCCAATGACAACGCATCATATAAAACAAGCAGTGATGCCTTCAATAGTACATTCTTGCTTAGAATTGTCATAGAAATCATGTAACATGATATGAAGGAATTTAAATATTTATATGCGCCTATGAAGCAGTATCATGTCTAAATACAGTCTTGCATTTATTATGTTTCTATAATTTCCAGGAGGAATGGCTTCAAAATAAATCGAACCTCATCCACGAGATTTGGAAGACTGGTAAGAGATCAGGCAACATCTATGACCAGTTTTACTTTAAATGCCATTAACCCAAAACATCATCTTCAAAACGATGCCAAAGAGTCCCAAGAAATTTCACTGCCACTTCCTATGGATCGAAGTAACCAAAAAAGCAAATGTGTGACGCCTCGTCTATCTCTAAACAGCCACTTAATGAGCATCAGTGATGAAGAGGAGGGATCACACACTTCCATACGTAAAAAAAGTGAGGCACATTATTCAACACTGCAGTATATGTTGTCGTCTGGGGCTTCTTATTTGGGAGGAATATTGGAGAAGAGTGCAATGTTCAGTCTGAAGGCCAAGAGGCGCAGTTCGTCGATGAAAAGCGGACTGGATGTGGAAATGGCCATGATTCCTCTGGAGTCTCCAGTGCATGTGTCTTCCATGAATGCTGACCAATTCCAGTCTGCAGATTTGCCAAAACACCTGAGCCGAAGCAGTACTCTACTGTGTGAAAATTCCAGTGACCAGCAGTTTACTTGGGACACTGCTGGCTTGTCTATTCTAAGCAGGCATGTGAGGAATAAAGAATCCTTTTCTCTTCCCAACACTTTAGAAAGAAAAACCGAAGAAGATTCTAGCAAACAAAATGCACAACTTGGAAAACCAGAGTTGTTGCCACCAAAAGCTTGGTTTATTTGTATGGGAAATGGAGCTCTCTCCGAAGGCGCTCAACTTGAAAAGGAGCTCAATAATGTGACAAGCTTGGATTCCGGGGTTGACGTTATAGAGCCAGCAGTGAGAAATGAATTTGGTGGCCTCAAAGACCCAGAGATGCCTGTGTCTACTCATGACACTGAATGTGATATTCCAGGTAGAAGATCGAACGAAAACCCAGTAGAAAATGTTGGAGGTGATGAAAAGCAGGATAAGTGCATGGGATTGCATATCTCGCATCAGGAAGCTGCTAGAAAGCTTAATCCCAAACACTGCAGTAGAAGTTTGTGGGAAAAAAGAGAAGAACGTCCATTGATTGGAGTCAATTAGCAATGTGCCAAGCTCGCACTTCTCTAAAACTGTAGATTTGAAAACTGAGTTTCTGCTGTTTTTGACTCAATTATATGTAAAGCCAAAACTTTTTTTACATATGTGATAGTTGGGAAAAGGTTAAAATCCCAGCCAGGTTTTTTTGTCATTTGTCCTAATTGGGAGTTTACCCCTCAATTCCTGTCCTGTAGACACCACAGGAAATCAGAGGAGATTGCTGCATAGAGACAGTTGCAACATGTACCCATTGGAAGACACTATTGTTCCAATTAAACCTTTTGGATTTTACCTCACTTTCTGTTACCATGACAGTGGTCAGCAGGGAAGATAGAGAGAATGCATCTCCCCAAAGGGGGCATGGGCAGCAATAAAACCTGGCAGAGTTGCTAAATCTTTCCTACCCTACTTTGTTTTTTTTAATGGCTTTAGATTAATATTTTACAAAACTTGTGTTGAACAATGCGCATTGGCTGATACATTTTTTTATGCCTGACCAATCATTTTATAACATTTGGACTAGAATTGTCAAGACCCCGGCCATGACCGAAAACGGGTTGACTGCTGTTGCTGAGCTCTACTTTGGAATCTGCTAAGTTGCCTGGCTGGGATTGTGACCTTTTTTGCTATAATAACTTCAATCCCTGACCATGAAGACATTTGCAGACTGACTTTTCTTTGCTTTGCCTGATCTGCATACTCGCTCTAGCGCAGTGAAGCCAGAGGATCAGGATAAGACTGTCGTCCAGGATTTTCAGAAAGAGGTTGGCAATAAAAGCCCTCCTATTTTGGTCTTGACAAATTTACAATTGTATAAGTTTATTTCTGTAGAATATGAGCACACTTACTCATAAGGCCATTATCTTGACTCCTCCCTGTCATAGGATGCAACCTCTGGTAAATAAATCACAAAGCTGTATTGGTAACAGATGTGCAGCTTTGTCATCTGCTATAGGATTGAATATTTAATGTGTTGTTCATTTTGTTGTTTTACAAATACTTAGAATGGTATGCTTTATGTATGTCTTTGTTTCTGTTATATCTTTAATAAATTTTAATTCTTAAGGTGTTTTGTGCCTTGCTGGTAAGATCACCAGAAACTGGACGGGATATATGCAGGCACGTATCGTTCTCTTGGGCAGCTCTGTTCACCCCACCAGAGCACATGCTCTGTATATACATTCTATATTAGAAGGTTTTTGAGACACTGCTGGGAAGGGGGAAACAGACACTGAGGGAATGACTTGAACCACTTCACTGCTTCTGTTGTGAGTTTTGAAGGATGATTTTCCCAAACAATTCTTTCAGCTACATAGGACAACTGATAGTTTTAAAGCTCATGTTTCCAGTTAAACTATAAATACTTGACTGTCCATAGCCCAGCCCACATTTTCATTTTAAAGTGAGCCCATGCCTAGTCCTTGCAGTACACACATGTTCCCTTCACTACTTTTTCACTATTCCATTCAGTCGATAGGTCAGAGAAAGGTACCCTGTACTTTGGGTATAGAAGCACATGCGACTCACTCCAAATGAAAGTGGTGGAGCTTGGGTATTGGCTACTCAGGCACCCAGCACTGTCACATGGGGGAGATCTTTGTAAGCTCCTAAGCTGAAAGTAAAGTGCTTTATAGTAAAACCTGCTCCTTTCCCCTTACCACATTAAAGGAGAACTATGCGGTTATGGCTTTTCCCCATAGTTCTCCGAAGGGTAACGGGAGGACACAACTAGCGTCCTCCCATTTACCTAAAGCTCAGTATACCGCGAGCTGCAGCTTGCGGTATACTGAGACGCCGCAGCTGAAACGGATCCCGACAATTATGTCTGGATCCGCCCAGCTGCATGGGTGACAGCTTGCTCTGCCTATCTAGAGGCAGAGCCAGCTTTACCCGCCCCCTCCCCGTCCGTTCCGCCAGTCAGCGCTGGAGGATCGGGGAGGGGAGAATCCAGTCACTCCCCTATCACGGCTCTCTGCAGTGACAGGATCGAGAAGTGAGCGAGCGCCGGTATGTGTTCGCTCACTTCCCGATCTACTGAGCCGACCTGCGAGTTTTCATTGTCACAGATCGGTTCAGATTATGAGGCTGAGTGAAAAGCACTCACCTCATAGTTCTCCTTTTAAACTCTCTTTCTGCTTCCAGTAATACTCACACTGTTGAACAAGGCAAATTGGCCATAAGAGAAAAAAGGGTCAGTGACTCCTAGGCATAGGATCTACATGACCTGACCAAGCAAGTGGTATTTTTTTTAAAGATATAACAGCAATGGTAGGCTCCTTTTTTTTTATTTCTCTGATAGTTCTCTTTTCCCTGCCAATATGTTTTATAATATGGGAGTAAATCGGAACTAGAGGAAACTCACCCCACCATGGGATCTTCATGCACTTAGGATAATGCAAGATGTTTGGAGTTATATGTATTGCGTCAGTTGGGTTCACTATTGTAATCAATGAGTTCTACAACTTTTGCAGGACATCCTTGCAAATGTGTGTGCTTCTTTCATAGATTTATACCACAATAACCCAAATATTCAAAAAAATGTCTGCGCTCAGGACTTCCCTAGCAGACAAAAGATATTTAGCTGCTATACTAAAGCAAGTTCTTTCAAACAAATAAAATGAGTGTACAGCACTAGATATCTAGACTTCTATGGCATTAATAAATACATTCATAAATAATTATAGAAAATCAGAAAAAAACTTCCTACATCCAAAAATAAAACAAAAAAAAAAAATCCAATATTCATGTGAAGGTGAATCAAAGTGAAAAGGTGAATTATGCACCAGTAATTCAATAATATCCGTGCATACAGTGTATGATATGAGATACTTATTATAACTCCTAAAAATCCATAGGTTTTTTTTTGTGTTTAGGGGGTGGATCTCACTGATGCTACACACCAAGCGCTGAACACTAATTTTATTTATTAATAAACCCAAATAAACAGTTTTTGAAGATAGCATCAGCCTCTGCTATTATCACAGAAGACAACTCGTTCATTAATGGGCCTCTTTTTCCATGACTGTTGATAAAACAAGACTTTCCAGTAACAGAAATTGTAACCGTTGAAACGACCATTTATTTATTTTTAAAATAGTTTCCATTTCATTTTGTCATTCTGAACCAGTAGCTGCACTAATCACTCTTACCAATAGTCAGTGTTCATAGGTATCCCACAGTCTTTGAAAATATCTGTTTATTCTCTCATTTGCATTTCAGTTTTTTCAATATTGCTCCATGATGTCCTTTGGCACAGTATTAGATGACAGAATAATTTTGTCTATATATTAATGATGGACACTACAAAGCACTTTACACGAGTCAGGAAGCCGTCCAATAATAAGTCTTACAGTATAGATCCCACAGTAACGTGAATGTTCAATCACAATGCTGGTAAACTTGTAACGTCCGTCACTGGAAGGTAGGCTTGAGCATATGCTTAGATATTGATATTACCCGGTATACTTGTTCCAAAAGGGGATGAGTCCAAATGTTGGACTGGCTATGAACCACCAAGGTCCTGAGCCCCTGATACAGGGATTACAATGAACTGACTGGAGGATGCCTGTATCCAGCTGCATTTCTACAGACTCCACAAAGCACTTTCCATATTTCAGGATGGTTCAAGGCTGCGAGACATCTCCAACAACTTCCTCTGATTGTCAATGACCTTCATGTGTTGGATATAGGCCCATGTTGATGCTGGACTTCTAAAGTTCACTGAATACTCCGAACCTGTAAGAAGGAACAGCATGAAATTTGTTTTTAATACACCAAACCCTTGTTGAAAGTATTAGGACATGTGTAAAAATTCTTGTAATGATTAGGGCACCATGTTTTTCTTTATTTTATAGATTTGTAGGTTTTAAAAGATAAACTCCATAAACCATAATACAGTTGTTTAGCTACTCAGCCTCTGATAACCCAAACATGGCTCCTAAATGAGTGCATGGTTTTTTTCTAGACTTTGGCTAGTCCTAGACGCGCAGAAATATCCCCAACCATTACAGACTTTGAGAGCTTTATCAACTTTATTTTCATTTTCAGGGTTTAAAAGCAACACTGAAAATAAAGTGTTGTAAAGACATCACAATATATTAGTGAACTTATACCACACGTATATAGTAAAGCCAAAACCCAAATAATGTAACGTGCAAGTGAAACAAATAACTAACTACACACAAAACGTATGTGTAAAACCAAAACCTCAGGGGAAACAGGTAAAAGGAAGTGTGGCAAAGTGAGGTCAGCAAGGAAGGCAGAGGGACCAGCAGGTCAGTACAGGTGCACAGGCAGAATAATGAGGCACTTTCTTATTCTAGAAGTGGGGCTAAAAAGTCTCCCAGCAGCCAGCATTAGGTAGTGACAAATTACAGGGTTCTTCTGGGAGACGCCCACAGGTGGACACTGGAATGAGGTAATTACAGTGTCCATCAGTGGGTGTCTCCCAGAAGAACCTTTCAATTAATCGCCACCTAATGCTGGCTGCTGGGAGACTATTGAGCCTCACTTCTAGAACCTAGTCCAGGGCCGCAGTGACCACAACAGGTGTGTTGGCTGTTCTGCATGCTCCTGACAGCAAAACTGGAGTCTGACCATCTGATCTTTAAATCTGTGCTTGGTCATTAAATCTGAAAGCAGAGGGTCTTCAAAAAAGCCAGGGAATAGCAATTTCAAAGTAATCAATGCCAACATTTAACTTTCCTCAGTGCAGGTTTCCTAAAATGAAAAGCTCTGCTCAGAAAATATGTGGTCTGCCATTACTGATCCTCCTAGTGAAAATGCTAAATGCCTGTCTTTCTCTGGCTTCAATACTCCTGAATCATTGACCTGGAACAAACATTCCATGAATAAAGTCAGAGTGAGGTGAGAACTTCCAATGTGTATACGTGTTCTAGGCCAATGACTCAGGAATTCATCCATCAGATCACTAGAACAGACAGATAACTAGCATTTTTAGGAGGTCAGAAATAGCAGCCTCCATAATTACAGGCTTACATTAAAGCTAAACTCCAGGCAAACAGTTTTATACCTATTTAAAATACATCTACTGTGTGGGAGTTGTTTCACCTGCCAAAGCATAAGTATTTCTGTCTATCCAGTACTGACATTTACACAGCCCTGCCACATAGCAGGACAAATTTTGCTTCTTAGACTTTTCTGTACCACACTTAGGCTGGGTTCACACCTAGGCGTATCCAATATGCGCGTTTGTCGCGCGTTTCCTGTTGCACGTTTTTACTGCGATTCGCGGTAAAAACCGTGCGACAAACGCGCGTTTCCGAGGGCTACCTGGCTGTATCCCAATGGATACGCACGGAAAAAACGCCCCAAAGAAGCTATTGTACTTCTTTGGGCGTAGGGCGTTGTGTAGCGCGTTCATACTGCCTGTAATACGCCCAGGTGTGAACCATACCCATAGGAAATAATGGGATTTCGGTGTTTGAGCATTTTGCAGAGCGTAGGAACGCGCTACAAAACGCCCAGGTGTGAACCAGGCCTTAGAGCAGTATAGCAGATCACCTTCCCACCCCAGCCTGTAACTGGACAGTGAAGGAGAAGCAGCAGACTGATAGTTTAATTCCCCTGCTTTCTCCTTTTTCTTGTCAGCAAATGTAATGCAGTAGATGTGGTTTCTAGAGCTGGTCTTCCCTCTCCTAGTACAACAGAGAATGATAAGAGGCCAACTGCATACCACTGTAATTAGGGTAGAGTTGCCTTTAAAAAGCATCCATGCTTTGTTTTTTTAACAGATGCATAGCTTCATTGTTATGTATTCTCATTACTCATTCATAGCCTTTAGCTCACTCATCGCCTCTAATGGTTATAACGTGACCAAGACACACAGTATGTATATTAATCATTTCCATATTTATCCTCTGTGTGCACACTCTGTAACTCAACAATTGCATGTAAAGTACAAATTCTACCATAAGGCCATACTGTATGTTGAGTATAGGAAGCAGATCAGAGATGGCAGTACTGTAGCTGTTTTCCTAACCTGACTACCCAAGTGGACAAAAACCCTTTTTCCCGCCAAATAAAGCTCAAGGCTCAGCACCTCCTTAAATGAAGCTCAGTTAGATGATTGCATGCAATTAGTAAGTCATTTTTGCTGTGAAATAATTTTTCAAGCAAATACATCAACAGATGACATACTAATTGTGTGTATGATTGGTTGCTGCTATACAAAAAATTTACAAAAACATTTTATCTTTCTTATTAGTTATGAATTTTTTCTATAAAGAAAAGTTGGAAAAAAAAAAAGGATCAATAATTCTGTAAACTTACACGTAGAAAGACGGACTGCAGTAGCATCCTCAAGGATATGGAGAGGCCGAGATCGAAGTGGTGACAGAGGGACTGTATATAGTTGAAGAAAATGAAATAATAACGTAATATTATCCCTTTGGGAAACACGGATTTAAGTTGCACAGCAAGGTACCTTACCAGTATGTGAGAGGTGGGGATTCCAAATGTAAAATATGCAGAAATTATAATTATTACGTTGATTATCATATATGTGTGTAGATGATTTTCATAGATGGCAGTTATTTCTGTTTTACGTATGTACAGTATATCAAACTGTCTGGCATGGATACTGGGGGCTGAAAGTGTGACCAGGTACTGGGGAGCAAGGGATTTCCATGGCGGAGCATGATCTGTTCAGCCAAACTCTATACTAGAAGTAGAATCCTCCAGCAGTCAAACAGGAAGTTTATATATATAATTAATAATATATAGCATAGGATGTAAACACAGATTTACAAGTGTTTTGCCTTCAGCACTGTATCCATAAGCAATTGTACTTACTGTAGCTCTGGCTGCGATAATTGTGAAACATCCGTATGGTCTTTGCAATCATGCGCTACAAAGGTTACAAATAAATGATCATTAATTTAATACTTCAACAATATTGTATTATATATATTAAGTAATATGAAAACATAGCTTACTATGTACAAAACCTATCCATACAGTATCAAATTCTATTACATATTTACACTGTTCCTATTTCTATTAAATAACCAGCAAAACTTGCGGAAACAGTCCTATAGGAAGTACACTGTGCTGAGATGTTTGTTTTAAACAAAGATTATTTGGTTTCATAACAACATTACTCCAAACATGCCATTAAAGAAGAGCTATGAGGTGAGTGAAAATCACTCATCCTCATAGTTCGAGCCGACCTGTGACAATGAAACTGCAACACGTCGGCTCAATAGATCGGGAAGTGAGCAAACACATACCGTCGCTCGCTCACTTCTCGATCATCTCCCTACAGAGAGAGGTGACTGTCAGTCACGGTACCCTGCAGGGTTTCCCCCGAACCCCGCTCCCCGCCCCAATCCTCCAGCAGTGACTGGAGGAACAGACAGGGGAGGGAGCAGGTACAGCTGGCTCAGCCTCTAGATAGTCAGAGCCAGCTGTCAATCACGGAGCTGGGTGGATCTCGACAGTAATGTCAGGATCCCTCCTGGCTGCGGCGGTCCCAGTATACCGCAAGCTATATCTCTAGCTTTGGGTCACGGGTGGACGCTAGTATAGTTCCTCCTGTGACACTTAAGAGAACTATGGGGAAAAGCACTGACCCCATAGTTCTCTTTTAACGTATTACATTTACAATACAATGATACATGACATGAAAGTTGGTGTTTGACTTACCATTTTCTCAAAGTTTACAAGGTTGTCCAGTGTACTTCTATTACCCTCATCTATGCATACACACACACATATATATATATATATATATATGTGTGCACATTGAAAGGGGACTTTTAAAAAAAACGGGTTAATATAATTTGTTGTCAAATCGAGTCCATGTTATTTTGTGATCTATTTGATCTCCCTTCATACCCTGTACTGTAAACTGGTAGTGAATTAATTTTCACTAACGAGTTCCATGACCATAAACACCCTAGAGGAAAGATGATATTCTTAAAAATGTTGAGTCTGTTGTACCTAAATCTTTACAATGAACCAATATTTATACGAGCTTACAATAGCAGACACAGGTATTTGCCTTCTTTGCCTTTTTTGCAGACACAGGCAGTGACAGTCTAATGGAGAGACCTAATGAAAGATACCCAAACCTCTTTATTTTTTATTAAAACTGGACTGTTCCCATTGCCAACTCACACTTTGTGCCCATGCCCTTTTTTCATAACAGTTGTCCTTTAGGCTCCATTCACACATAGCAGTAGCATTTTCCCTGCAGTTTTTCGCACGAAAAATGTGCAAATGTTAACATACGCGCAAATTCTGCACATTTATGGCTATTACTATAGCTGGAACGTGTGGAATCCGCCCATAAAATAGCGCTTGGCCTATTTTGCCGGATGCGTGGTTTCGTACCTTAAAGCGAGCTCGTGTCTAGGAAAAGGAAATACAATTGTCAGTCATGCTGGAGAGTAGGCACCTCCGCCTGGCTGCATGCTGAATATTGTTATCTACAGCACCCAAGAGACACGGAACTATGTATGCTGGAATCTGCCAAAACATTTGATAACATTCTTGGACTTTATATAGTTGAAATGGTGGTAACCTACCTTTTAAAATAAGTGGAAGGAATGGAATGAGAGGTGGACTAAGTTTGGCCACAGCCAATCGATATGATCTGTGATTCCAGGAAGGATCCTGCAGAGACAAATGCATTCTATTGTCTTCTGTATAAGGCTGCAACATGCAATACACTTCTCTGCTTTTCGGTAAATTTCGGTTAAATCACATTATTGCACAAGAGTTTTGAATCATACTCTCGCAACCCTAAGAATACCTTCAATTTATTCTATACAATAAGGAATTTCTATTTGACAGGTTTTTTTTTTCTTCACCCCAAACATGGATCTCTGATCTTGATACTTCCATCATTCAATCATGTGCAAGCAAAAATACTGTTTTCTCTTTTATTTTCCTTATATGTGATTGAGTATTATATAAAGAGTGAAGATTCACCAAATTCATATTCCATTGCAAAGTAAACAGCCTATTTGGCTTTAGTACTTGAATCTTAAAGAGTCCTAAACTGTTATTTTGCTTTTTTTGAAGCCAATAATAATAATAATAATAATCCCATTTCACCTACAGCATCCTATCTGCTAGTCTATGGCAATACGTGTTCTTCTGTGAAAACTAAAATATTGCCACTGGTGTTCAACCTGGTCATTATTCCTTTTGTAGGAGACTGATTCAGATTCTCCAATTGGTTTTAAAGTAGAGAAGGCCCATATTTGTGTATGCATTAGCAGAGACTTACCATCAACCTTTCAAAGATTGAGTACAACTTCCGTGTTTTGTGTGGCAGCCGCTAAAACAGAAAAGAAAGTATTGTTCTTAATTGTCAGAGTTTAGACAAACACTTATGTCTATTAAGAAACATATACTTGAAAATTCGAAGAGCAGTGTCACGCTTTGTTTTATTACAGTTTGCCTTTACTTTACCTTTCAGTTTATATGACGTACCCTGCATAATTGATTTATTAGCTAATTTTAGACATGTACATGTCATGCATGGATTTTAACAGTTTGTATAAGCTTTATTAATAAATAATTTGCTAAAAGAAAAAAGGATTACAAATTAGAAAATATACAATTATAAAGCCAAAATAAGCACATATAATTGCTGTTATCCAAAGAGAAATGCAGTTTATTTGAGGACTAACCTATATGGTAGGTACAAAATTCCATTACTGTGTGGTGGAAATTCCACACAGTGATCACATATCTGAATGATGGGACCTAATGAGTCCAGTAGAGATGGATAGCATGAGTTCAGTGACTGGTTTTACTTGTTGGCAGGAGTTTATATCTTTTTTGTGTGTAAACTATTAGAGATATTAAAGGCTGGACTTCTGAGATCCATGCTCTCATCTGGCTTTGATCTTATCCACACAGGGCTTTAGGCTGCATCTGGGGATTCCTGCTGCACGAACCTATGGATTGTTGCAGCAGGATTTCCAGGTGTGTCCATACAGATGTGGCCACTGTGCCCATTCATGTTGATAACAGGCTGACAGCGGCCTTATATGTCAGCGGCAGTCTACATGCAATTGTACATGATACAATTACCTGCAGTTCTGGATAAATGATTGTCCCCGATGCAGACCGATTGTGTCCAGGGACAATCGTCTATCCCAAACCGCAGGTAATTGTTCCATGAGTGATTATAAGTGGAATGCTGCTGACAGATGTGGCCACTGTCAGCCTGCCATTAAAAGAGAACTACGGGGTAAGTGTTTTTCCCCATAGTTCTCTTTAGGGTCACGGGAGGACATATACTAACCTCCTCCCGTGACCCAAAGCTCATTATATAGTGGGCTATTGCTATACTGAGAGCACCACAGCCGGGATGGATCCCGACAATACTGTCTGGATCCACCCAGCTGCGTGAGTGACAGCTGCCTCTGCATATCTAGAGGCAGAGCCAGTTGTGCCCGCCCCCTTTCCCTGTCCGTTCCTCCACTCAGTGCTGGAGGATCGGAGAGGGGAGGGGGGGAATCCCTGCTGGGAGTGGTGAGTGATAGTCACCGCTCACTGCAGGGAGACGATCGGGAAGTGAGCGGATCGTCTGCATGTTTTTACTCACTTCCCAATCAATACAGCAGACCTGTGACAGCTTCTTTGTCACAGGTCGGCTCTAACTATGAGGATGAGTGGAAATCACTCACCTCATAGTTCTCTTTTAACCTGAACAGGCATCTGTAATTTTTTCTCTTGAACAGACACCCTTGTGATTCCTGCAGCAAGAATCCATAGCTTCTTGCCACAGGAATCCTTAGCCGCACGTAATATTTCTGTGTGGATGTAGCCTTAGAGTGTATGGAGAAAACAGTATACACAAAGCAAGGTAGACTATATTTTGGTAAAGCTATGATACCAAGCAGTATGTCACCATCATTGGTTAGGTAGTTATTGTAACTGCAAACATTTTTACTATTTTATGTCATAGACAATAATACAAAAAAACAGTCTTACAAATACACAATAATAATGTAATTCCTTCAAGTCAATGGAGATGTTGAAAACAAATATTGCAACTTAATGCAAACCTGTGTTCACTTTTACCTGCTAAAGTGCTAGCAGAGATGCAGTGCAGGCACATGAAGATGCCAGCATGTATACCTACACAGCTTACAGAGTACCCTGAGAGACCAAACGCATACATATAGATATATATAACATACATATCGCAACTTAAGTCATGCTTGGTCTTGCAACTCCCATTCCCACTATTGGTCCATCACAATGTTGGACAGCTTCACTGAACAATATTAGACCATCTTGATCTTTGAGACTCCCAGGGTACTCTAGCAGGCATGTGAACATACAGTATGTGTAGGCATCCACCTGTGTGCCTGCTTTACATCTCTGCCAGCAAGTGTTAAGTGAGCTCCAGTCAGTATACTGTATTTTTCATGGACGTACCTGCCATGTCTTGGACAAGCGGCTGACCGCTGTGTTACTTAGACCAAACATGACGGCAAAGAAAGAGTTCAGATTTTTCTGCTCCTTGAGGCTGCAAGACAACAACAACAAAATTAACAAGGAATTCCAGTTAGAGTGAGGCTTAGCACTTTGGACCATTTATGATAGAAGGCTTTAGGAAAAGTTTCCCAAGCTAACATTGGCCATAGACATTAGATGGCAATCAGATTTAATGGCATGACTACCAAAAAATCACTGCATGAAATGTAACAAGGTGGCATCCTGTGTTAGAGCACTACCAGGCACAAGCTTTTCTAATTTCAATTAGTTTTCCACATACTGTATGTTAATAATAAAAAAATAGGAACATGTAGATATATTTTTGGTGTTTGAACTATGTACTTGCAATGGGCTGAGTTGGTTCTCTTATGTGAGTGTCTGTAATAGTTACCTAGGATGACTTGTGATCAAAATCAGGTTCTGTTTATGTCTGTGGTTGATTCTATTATTATTCTGAAGATGCCAAGGGCCCTAAACCCCATCTTCCATCAGGGCCAAAATGATTACAGCTATGGCCCGGTTGGATATAAGCTTTTATTTTAGAAGATTTGGATATCTTGTTAGAGGTTCCTGTGAAGAGCAGTTCCAGACAAACGCAGTTGATAAAATATTACAGGACAAAAATAAATATGAAATCCAATTAGCTTGGAAATATACTGGAATCTTCCACCTTGAGTCTCTGGTCAGCCAAAGGGAATAGAAGCGTAAATGAATGAGAGATAACTTAACCTGAATTCTTGTGACTTTACTGCAGTTTACTAACAGCCTGTGCCTGGAATAGTTTTACCATTAGAAACAAGAAACACAATAGACAGATTAAAAGAGACTATTAATCCCATTGATGGAATGGGGTCCCTTACTATGTTGCCAGCTTGATGAACTTGCGCAGGAGCAGTGCCCTCCTTTCTTCATCTTGGCACAGACACACTTCAGTTGCCACCCAGAACTGGACTTCATTAAACCGCCTTATAAACCTCTCCAGATTAGCAGTTGTTGAGTTCCGGAACCTTTGCTTCCCACATGTATGAAACAGCGGCTCCACCTTAAAAGGCAAGTGCAGAAGACATCTTGAGTACAGTTCAAAAAGCAAAATCAGATCTTCCATTAAAGGACCATTATTATGAAAAATATTGTATTCTGATAAATATAAGATCTTTGCACACATAATGATAGCATTCATTATATTAATTGGTTCTTTATTTCATATGCCACTATGCTTATCAGTGCATTTACATGCAGAACAAACTGTGCAGCATAAAGTGAAAGTGACGGGGGTTGAGATAAACTATAGAACTGCCAGGATAATGATATTCTGATATTACTTCTATTTCAGGTTTGGGCTATCCAAGGATTCTAGTACAGAAACGTATCTATCTTATCTTCTGTATTATGTGAAGAACACTGTGTGATAACCGTCCCGGGCACAGTTATCTGCTGGGACAGGGGTTCTCCCCGCTGCAGCCTCACAGACTGTCATCGGTTTCTCCCTACAGGCTGTAATCGGCTGCAGCGATCTGTGTCAGTGGGGACAGATTGCCGATTACAGCCTGTAAGGAGAACCCTCCGACACTCTGTTAGCTCCCCCTCCGTGCAGTGACCCCTCCCCCTACAGTCTACTCCCTTCTCCGCGGCGTCTGCGCTCCTCTCCTGCTGACAGCCGCGCAAAAAAAAGTTAACTAAATACAAAAATAAAGTTAAATAAATAAAAAGTAAAAATGTAAAAAAATAAAGTTTAATAAAAAAATACAAAAAAAGTTTTACAAAAATAAAAAGTTAAATAAACTAAAATGAAAAATCCCACATAAAATTAGTCCCCAACACACGCATTAAAAAAAAAAAAAGATTGCAGACGGTATGGATGACGTGACTGGTGGAGCCACGCACAGCCACACAACTTTAAAAAAAAAAAAAGCACCCTCTGGGGAGAAGAACCCTGCGATAAAGGTAAGAGGGGGGGTTGCAATTTTACCATGTTACACCCTAGCAATGTGGTCCAGGCTAGTGCTAGCACAAGGATGTATAGGCAGTCAACTAGGGGGGGAGGGGGCGCAAAAATCCACCTTCGCCTATGTAGGCAAAAATCCTTGCACCAGCCCTGCCATCTGACACGGAGATTACACAGATTTTTTTTGAACTGCTGCTATAGAGAAAGGTGTGGTGGGGGAGAGCTGCAAAGGGAAATATAAGTGGGTAAGGGGTCCATTCAAGGCAAAGTGACAGAGTCCCTTAAAGTGTTGATAAAGTGCAGGCATCTGGATGGCTTGCTCTAACATGGAAAACCTCCACTGACACCATTTAGCCCTACAATACCTGGTGAATGCTCTTAAACAGGTTCCAGTCATGTTCTGTCATCTGATGAGCCAGGTCTTTTGAGCTGATGAGATCCAACATATCATAGCTACTGCTATTTGGGCCCATTTGCTCAGGAAGAGGAGTCTAAAACAACAAGCATGAACCATGGGAAGTATAAGTATAAATAAAGAATACAGATATAGAAACGTTATACATTCTGTTAAAGAGTTGCAGGGCAAATTGTCTACCCACTGAGCTATACAACATTCCATACTGTTAAATTTACTGTTGTGGCAAATATTGATCGATATAGCTTGGAAAAAAGAAGCCTATTATAAATAAAAATATAATTTTGTATCTGTCTGAGGGCCCATTCACACCAGCCCGTCCACTGAAGCGCTGATTTCTGTCTGCCAACTGCAATGTGACAGCTCTAGTAGTGTGTGTTGAATCACATACTACCAGAGCTGTCACTGTTTACATTTTTTTTTCCTTTTTTTTTTTTACAACTTTATGTGGAGTATACAATGTATCCACTGTGCTGATGTGGCAACCTGCAGTGAAATCCACTGTGCGGCAATAAAATGCAGCAGGTTTGCATTTGCGCCAAGCCCATCATACCCGCATTGTGATGTGAATAGGACACATAGAAAATAATTGTTTTCTATGGGCCGGTTCACAATGCAGATCACTGCCAGGACACATAGAAAACAATTGTCTTCTTTTTTCCCAGTGGTGACCTGTGCTGATCTAGTGCCGCACAGAGCAGGTCACCACACTATGTGTGAACGGGCCCTCAGACTAAACAATTTATAAATTCAGCACAACCAAATTGACTAATGCCAATAAAACTATGCCTTGGAATGAAATAAAGCTGCATTATTTAGGCTGTAGAGGTGCTGCAGGTGAGATCTTATATTGTGGCTCTATGATATGATATGCAGAGAGTTTCCTAGTAGAGCCTAGTTGTGGAAAGGTGTTTTAATGGTAGATATTCGCTAAACTGTAAGCAATAAAGCCAACAATCATAAGTAGGCAGTCCAGGTATAATAAAAGGCATTTTCCTCCCCTGAGATGATGTGCATGGTCACGTATGCTAGTCACATGTGCCAGAGTTCCAGGAAGTAAATGGAGAGCTAGTGATGTGCCCTTAGTAAACATGGCCACTGTCAGAAGACTAGGAAAGAAAAGAGAAATAAGATATGCAAAGGATACAAACCAAGGAATTATCTAGAAGTATGTGTTTGTAGATTGCCATTACTAGACTTTTCTAAAGGTATGTTGTTGTTATTTTAAAGATATGGATAAAGGTCCACTCTAAGGCTAGTCCCTTGACATGTAGGGTTATCTTCCTCTTTGGATCTTCTACAGTGATGGACGGTCCTCAGTGCAGGAAGTGGCACTGACCTCATAACATTAGTGGCACACCCTGCATCGAGGCTCCACTGGCAACATTGATTGCAGATTGAGAAGGCAGGCTATCGTGTCCATAACACCCTGCATTCACAGCATCATTCAGCCCAGAAGACTGAGGATATCTAGTGGTGGAAAGGAATTACTGTGAAGGGGAATACTGAAGAAGGGTATAGCAGCAAGAACCGCTTTAAAAAACAAAAATAGGGGGCTATTAACTTTTTTTTTCTTTTGACAGAGGTAAGCTTTAATTGAAGTCAAAACTTGTTTAGACTCAGGGCTGATGTCCAAAATGGATATGGGATGCTTGCACTTTTTCACACTTGTCAGATCTAAAGTCTAAAATGCTTTTTCTTCTTTATGTCTCCCTGTATTGGAACCTTTACCATTCTACTGGTATAAATGTTGGACTTTTAAAATGTTGGTAAAAACACCCGATGTTCTACTCACCAGCGCGGTCAATTCTTGAACACTACAGACGAAGAGCCTCTCGTTCAGTGCCAGGGATGTGAATACACCTGTGTCCTCATGTTTTAGACAAACTTGTTCTGACATATAGAAAATATCAAAAATCTATAAGTTAACAAATATATAGATTTTGAGAGATTTGAGTATTTGAAGAATTCTAAGAATTCTAAGAGTATATCAACGAAAATATGGAAAACAGTATTTTCAGTTAAACACATAAAAATATGCCATGTAGGAGAAGCAATTCAATGTGGTATATGGGAAAACTGCTGATGTCTGACTATCACTGCACTTAAAGAGAACTGAAAATTGGAATGAAATGCTCCTTCCTTGTATGTCCCTGACCGCGGTGGTGGTAGCACCGCATTTGTCAGTCCCCACCCTATTTAAGTAATAATTGGGCGATTGCTAAACGTATGCCATGTCTACTGTCGTTACAACTGTTGTATAGCAATGCCAATGTCTATATCATTTTGTGCGCATACGCACGATGTTCGTGTCAGTGTGTCGTTTAATAAGTACTTTACTGGTAAAATAAAAAACTTTTTGAAACTAAAAAAGAAGCTGTCACAGGTCAGCTCGATCGATCGGGAAGTAAGCAGAAACATGAACCGATATGCTCACTTCCCGATCGTCTCCCTGCAGTGAGTGGTGACTGTCAGTCACCCCCCGCCGGGATTCCCCCCTCCCCTCTCCGATCCTCCAGCGCTGACTGGAGGAACGAATGGGGAGGGGGTGGGCACAGCTGGCTCTGCCCCTAAATAGGCAGAGCCCACTGTCACTCATGCAGCTGGGTGGGTTTCGACAGTATTATCGGGATCCGTCCTGGCTGCGGCGCTCTCAGTATATCACGGTCAATAGCCCGCGATATACTGAGCTTTGGGTCACGGGAGGAGATTAGTATATATGGGGAAAAACACTTACCCCATAGTTCTCTGTTAAGGCCCCATTCACACCAGGGCATTTGGTCACGCATTGAAGCGCATGCAAATTAAAATCCCATGTATTCCTATGCGGGCCGTTTACGCAAAAGCACTGAATTGCGCATTAAAATACGCCTGTTGTTTGAAATAGTCCCTGAGCTTCTTTTGTGGCACTTATCAGCTTGTTTTGCTCCAGAGACTTCAATGGAAATGCGCAGATCAGCGTGTTTGTGCGCATTTTTTAACACGTTTTTGCAGCTCAGACTGCATTTCATTGGACAAATGAATATGAGCTGAAAATGCACCTTAAAGCGCTATTACATATACTGTATATGAACAGAAAACGCACTGAAACGAGCATTAAAACGCTCAAAATGTGCTAAAAAAACGCGTGTGAACCACGCTGAAGCGCTGTTGCACCAGTGTGAATGGGGTCTAAAGTGTTAGAAGTACTTATCTCTATAATTGTTCCTGCTCAGCAACTCAGACAACAATTAAATCAAAGCATCAGAGTTACAGTCAGGGAGCCAGTATTCTCAGTAGAGATATAATGACAGCCACTGTTAATCTTTCATCACAAAGTTTGTTGGGATTGTGGCTAGAGCTCTCTGCAGGATCAGGTGTATTTTAGCTTTTGTTTTCTAAATTATTTTTTATGGTGTTAGTAATTTAATTTGTTTCTTACAATATGGCACTCAACACATTTGTTTGCATTTTGAAACTATGGTACTTTATGTACATTATACATATTGGTTTAAAATTAAACATTTTTCTTCATTCTTTGCTATAAAATATTAAACATGTTCATAGAAGTAACTCACCTCCCATTGAGTTGACTTTCACCAGGACTTGATCTCTACTACGGCCAGTCTTTGTGGCAAGGGTTGATAGCACTTCTTGTACAGTTGCATTTACAGCAAACATATTGGACACACAAGAATGATCTGGTAGATATATGTCATACGGCACTGCAAGAGAGTATATTACACCACAGTAATCAGGTGATCAGATTACCTATGATCATTTCACTTTATTTATCCCACATAGCAAATCCACGGGTTGTTAAAACTGAATGTATGGCATTTTGGAAGACCGCAACTTATTTAGAAAAATACATTTGATATATACAAATGTGTAAGCAAAAATACTGTATTTTTATTTTCCTAGCATGTGATTGGGTATTGCAAAGTGAATTTTCACAACATTCAATAAGCTAAGGGAAGCTAAGGGAATATTCCTCTGCAAAGTGCAAATTTCTCTGTGAATAGCCTATTTGTCATTAATAAATCAAGCCTATTATATTTATTATGGATACATGATATTTGGGCGAGTACTCGTGCTCGCCCAAGTGCTCCCGATACTTATTGCAATACCGGAAATTCCAGTATCAGAAAGCCGGGCGGCGAGTCATTACACGCTGCCCGGCTTAATGACTGGCCGGGAGCATGGAGCCGGCTTCCAGGCCAAATAGTAATCCAAGCGGCATATAATGACTCACCGCCCGGCTTCCTGATTGGTCGGGAAGCTGGCCAATCAGAAAGCCGGGCAGCTAGTCATTACCCGCCCCCCCGGCTTCCTGATCGGCCAGAAAGCAGGCTTCCTCATTGCCTGGTGACAAGGGAGCATGGAGCCGGCTTCCCGGGCAATCAGGAAGCTGAGCAACGTGTAATGACTCACCGCCCGGCTTCCTGATTGGTCGGGAAGCTGGCCAATCAGAAAGCCGGGCAGCTAGTCATTACCCGCCCCCCCGGCTTCCTGATCGGCCAGAAAGCAGGCTTCCTCATTGCCTGGTGACAAGGGAGCATGGAGCCGGCTTCCCAGCCAATCAGGAAGCCGGGCCGCTTTTAATGACTCTCCGGTATCGGTGCAGCGTGTAGCTAAAAAAGCAGTATCGGTGCATCCCTAATATTTAACCATTGTTGTAAATGTTGGTTACAGCAAACAAATTAATATAGCAAGTTGTTATCATCTGTCATCTTCTAAACTTATTATCAGAGCTAGTAAAAATGTCATTGTGACTATAAGATGAATCAACACGGAATATATACACATTAAACAGCTTTAGTTATTGTTGTAATGAATCATATGTTCGTGCATACATCAGTGATTGTTAATATGTTACCATACCTTTGTCTTGGACTCGAATAGTATACGAGTTACAGGGTTGGTCTTCATCTACACTGGAAAGAAGGTTCCCATAGTTGTAAATCTGTTGAATGGAGAAAAGCCTAATTATATGGCTATGCACACTACTTTGTCTAGTGCATCCAGATGCAGAAAAACAGAATACATGTGTTGCATTGTACAAATACACAGCTCAACAGACACTTTTTGTATCTAATTGGGTGTGCAGCAGCAGCAATCATTGCAAGTTACACTTGTTACTAGTACTGCCAATTCATGAGAAGATATACAGTATATGTGTTTAAAACCATATTATCTTTATAATTTATCACAGCATCAAAAAGAGAAACTTTTAGGCTTAATCTTTAAAGTTCCACCCAATGCAGAGCTGGGTGGATGCCGTTCCCACTGCACTAGAGCCTGCTTCCGCTACCTCATCTCATAATATCACCCAAACCGCCCTATACGCTCCTCTCAAGACCTCCTGCTCTCCAGCTCTCTTGTCACCTCCTCGCATGCTCCCATCCAAGATTTTTTCAGAGTGTCTCCCATACTCTGGAACTCCCTACCCCAATCTGTCCGCTTATCTCCTACTCTGTCCACCTTTAGGCGATCATTGTAAAATCATCTCTTCAGGGAGGCCTATTCCACCTCAATATAACCGTCATTTCAGTTCTTCAATTAAATCAACCCACACATGAGCAGGGCCCTCCTACCTTCCTTTATTGAAATTGTATTGTTGACTGTATTGTCTCCCTCAGTTTTGTAAAGCATTGTGCAAACTGTTGGCGCTATATAAATCCTGTATAATAATAATAATAGATGGTGCTGTATAAGAACTCTTATAAATTAACACCTTTGTGTTTCCTCTCTTTTTATGTGTTTTTTTTTAAATACATAATTGAGAATGATTAGCTGGTAGTGGTAAGACAGGTATGTAAAATACTTTGATAAATGAGATCCTGAGTATTAATACACAAATACTTTTCTTCACTCAGATGTAGCTGTCTTTGGCACTGTAATTGATGTATTTTGATGACTAATCAGATTTAAAACTGCTGTTTTATAAGCTATATGCCTAAAATGAGTTATATGTGTTCAACTAGTGCAGAGACTAAACATAGCTAAGAGTGTAGGTTTTTATAATAATTCGCCATATTTACTGTATATTTCAACTGTATGTTTAAAACTCCTACAATTATGGTGAACGGTACATATCAGCTGACACATGCTCTTGGTATTGATTTTATATACCTTTATTTGAGGAGAGACGTTTCCATTGCTGGTCTCCAGTCTGGAATGAAATCAAAGAGAAACATAAATTTCTAGCTTACATATAAAAGGCATTAAGTGCAAAACCAGTTTAAAGCTGTATCTCCAACATGGGCCAAATCCTGAGTGGTCAAAAATGTGTATTACAGATGGCACAGACCTTTGGTATACCCGATATCTTGTATGCTTCTTCAGTCCTACGCTACCTGATTTTCGCTAGTAATACCATGATAGGTCACAACAAAAAATCTGGCTATGTATTGAAAGCATAAGGCTAAACAGGCTTTGTTTGTCTTTGTTTAAAATGCATTTGATGTAAAATTTGAATGAAAACCTGCAGGTTTCCATTTGCTTTGTGTAGTGTGACCATTCTGGGGCTGCATTTGACTTGCTTTGTGTTTCTTATGTAGCTCCCATGTCACTTATAGTTGTATTGCTACTAAATTTACAGGGTTATTCACAAAAGGGTGAAGGGTTTGGAGAAGGCAGGAGAAGTGAACAATCTAGGACAACATAGCTGAACTGGAAAGTGAGCTGAATTGGAGAAATTTTCCAAATCAGCTATTATGTCCTAGATTGTTCCCTTCTCCTGCCTTCTCCTAACTCTTCACCCTTTTGTGAATAGACCTGTTAGTGTTTTATTTATGGACTTTTGTCAGCCCGGAGGTTGATTATTCCAGGTTCTGCAAGTTTTCCCTAAATCTGGTAGATTAGTTGTTTCCCCCTGTTGCCGGGTTGGGGCTCCAGCATACACGGTAGGAGGGTCAATGGCCAGGTTATGAATATGAATCTGAATCTGACAAATACCTGAGCAGGCTGACTCAGAGGTATGGCTAGCGGAAGGTAATAAATATTTGGGAGCACCTTTCCAGAATTTTGCCTCCCCTGGCACTTCTCCCTGGGAGGAGGCCTGTGTGTTTGCAAGATGTCTGGCTTGGGCCTCAGCATGTGGCAAGTGCTGGGGTGGGGGGGGCTAAGATGATACTGGAAAGAAACCAGAAGGGAACCTGAAGGAGAAGGAGTGTTGCAGAGGAGCTGAGGAGAGCTGCCATCTGGATCCTCTAAGAGAGATTTCTCGCCCAGGACTCAGGTACTATACAGAAGAGAAGAAGCCAGAGTACCGTGACTGCTCTCACTGAGCCAGAGATCTTTCCTGCCTGCCCTCTGTTGCAAGAATCTATTGATATTGCTGTTGCTACTAGTGAAGACACTGTCCTCCATTTTTTTATTTTTGGTATCCTGCAACCCTAACATCTCTCCTGAGTTTACTACTAAGCAATAAATATTTTCAAAAAACCCTATGGCTCAAGCCTGTTCATTGTAAGAAGTGTCAGTGTTGCTGGAGCTGGGCAAAATGGGCTGGTGACCGCTAAACAGGTAGGAGGATGCAAATTACCAGTGATTCCTTTGGAGTTCATCACTGAATTTAGAATGAAGCAGGCTCTGTTGAGATCCACTGGTGTTGCTGGAAAATCAGGCCAAATTATGTTCCTGCTGCATTTTGCATTTGAATGAGGAAACATGCGTTCAAAATGCAAAGCGCTACATTCATAAAGCAAAGTCCCTCTATACAAGCCCTAAGGTTGTCTACAAAAATAAGACATTGACTAGTCATAAGTTTTACTGTATCGCAAGCAGATCTATTTTATCACTTGTTCACACCAAACATCTTAGATGTGTTGTGTCTTTGAAAGGTCCAATTTGAATGGTGAAATGTAGGTCAACACACCAAAAATGCAGCAGAATTTCCCAATGCATTGCAAAGCATAATATTGTAATTAACAAACTCCATTAAAACAAGGATTTTTCCAATGTTTATATAATTTGATTGCATTAGAAAAAGTATGAGGATACATCCAGTGTAAAGCAGCAGTGGCTGTGGCTGCCCAGTGCAACATGCTAAGAAATACAGTATATTGTCTAGGAAATACAAATCCTCATAGCTCCCTTGGTATTCTTTCATATGCTGTAGGAAATATACTGTAGATAAGTCATTTGATTAAAAAAAACCAAACACTTACGTTCTGTTTTTCCGCCTCTCCTGGAGATTTTCTTTCAAGCAGGCAAGTAAACGAGAGTCTCTACTGATGTAGTCTGAGAGTTTCTTTTAAATAAAATGAGAATGCATTTGATTACAATATAGAGATAATTATTGAATTACATAAGAATAATGATGAGCAGTATTGTGTAGCAACCTATCACATTCAGGCTTTCAGTATTCTGACTATGTTTCATTCAACGAATTTGCTGCTTTTGGATACAGCACGATTGCAATTTTCACTATGAGAAAACACAAACTTCTATTATGTTGGGCTAGAATACGCCCAGGGCAGAGTATAAGTGTATATAGGGCTCCCATCTCACTTTAGGGCAGACACATAATGTAGTCATGTGTAAAACTGTTTTTAATACTGTTTAAAAAAAAAAAAAAGTTTTGTAGTCTCCTATAAGATCTGCCCGAGTATAACCAATGTTACATTTGGCTTGCCCTGAAAATACATTAGAACTAATACCTCTACATATTTGCCCAGTCATGCTTGTAAATGGGGGCACAGACAGAGATACACCATACTAAGGCCAGGTGCAGAGCTGAGCGATCCGGGAATGCGCGTCCTGGGATTGCACGGTCCTGCACAATTGCAGACAGCGATTGCCGCATGGCCACATTGTTTTCAATGGGGTGACATCCACGCATCAATCGCAGAAAAAAGGTACATGTACCTTTTTTTGCGATACACAACGCGTGGCTGTTTTAGGGCACACAGGCGGAATCGCTGCGGGAAACATAATGGCACCCACAGCGTGATCGTTTGTGATTGGTGTCTGCGTGACCGTGCGGCAATCCATGCGGTATCGTGTAGGGATGCACCGATACTGATACTAGTATCGATATCGGTGCCGATTCCGAGTATTTGGGGGAGTGCTCGTACTCGCCCAAATGCTCCGATGCCTAGCACGAGTACTTCCAGTATCAGGAAGCCGGGCAGCGCGTCATTACACGCTGCCTGTTTCCCGATTGGCCGGGAAACGGCTCCATGCTCTCTCGTCACTTGTGATGAGAGACCATGGAGACGACTTCACGGCCAATCAGGAAGCCACAGCGTGATCGTTTGTGATGGGTGTCTGCATGACCACGCGGCAGTCCATGCGGTATCGTGTAGGGATGCACCGATACCGATACTAGTACCGATAGCGGTGCCGATTCCGAGTACTTGGGTGAGTACTCTCCAGCGAGAACGCGGCCTACCTCCAGTACCCAGCCGGAGGCGTCTGGCCGGCCAATCAGGAAGCCGGGTGCCGTGTAATGACGCGACCCCCTGCTTTCTGATTGGCTGGGAAGCTGGCTTCATGCTCCCTCGTCATCTTATGTCTCCATCTCCGGGCCAATCAGAAAGCAGGGCGTCGCGTCATTACACTTCCTGAGTGGCCGGCCAGACGGCTCGGGCTGGGTACCCGAGGAAGGCCGCGTTCTCGCTGGAGAGGCCCCGGGGGTGACAGGCTGCACATACTAAGGTAAGAGGGGACTTTCTTGTTAATCGGGAAGCCGGGTGGCGAGTCTTTACACGCTGCCCGGCTAATCAGGAAGCCAGGTGGCGAGTCAACACACGCCACCTGGCTTCCTGAATGGGACTTCTGTTACTTGGTAATTGGCATCGGCGAGTACCGGAAAAAAAATTATCGGTACTCGTACTCGGTACCAAAATACCGGTATTGGTGTATCCCTAGTATCGTGCATGATTGCCACGTGGTCACAGATCGCCTAAGTGTGCACCGGCCCTGCAGCTACTCACCTCCAGAAAGCTTTTAGCACTTGGCTCAGCTTCCAGTAAATGGCCATAAAGTTCTACCCACAGGTTGACGAGTCCTACAATGTTCTGCCTCTTGTGAAAGGAGTATGTGGCCTTCTCAGGCTCATTCACTTCGGATGGCTCCACAATAAATCTGGAGTTTTGTTAAGGTAAGTCATCATAAAGGGACAAACAATTTTGACATTAAAGATTTAGGTGAATGAAGCAAATATTTTATTGGATTTATTTTTTTTTACACCTCTTCTGTTAAATATAAGAAGCTCAAGCCATTAATCATGAGATATTTGCCAGCCTCTTGTTAAGCTTTACATCTACGGTATATTGGTCAATCAAGCAGTGACACTGCCAGCTGGGTTCACTACTATATATTAATATTGTTTAAATCTGACAGCAGTCTTAGGTAGGTTTGTATTTATTTCTAAAGCATAATAAAAAAAACCTAAAAAATAAACAATATTTGAACATTTGAGTATTTAATCAATAATTGAAAGACACTTGCCCCTTTCCTATTTATACACAATCTACCACTGTACATTTGTAGTTGTTCAGTTTAGGTTGCACAGGGAAGCTTATGCAGGGAAAGTTATAAAAAATATGATTCTTTGCATTAAGCTGCTTTGCCTTTGCTCCTCCCTTATTTTTATGTGATTTATTTTAATTCAATAAAGATTTGCACATTTTCCCAGGATACTGATGGAGCATTGCTTGGCAAAACTGAGTTGTTGGCATGAATATGCTGTGAGTCAAGAGGAAATCGCCAGCAAAGGAGTCTGAAAGAAAATAAAGAATGTTATTACATAAAAGTTAAAATCATCACAAGAAAATTCACATTTACAATTACTGTTTAATAAATTATTATTTTCAGCATCACTGAAAATGTGACAACTTTGTAAGATATGAGAGAAAACATTTTTTATTTGCTTAGAAAACTGAATCGGAACCCTGACTGTCATCATTTTTAAACCAGTTGTGTAATTAAAGGTTCCTTTTGATCTTCTATATTTGAATAAAGATGCCACTGTTTTCTGAATTAAAGAGGACATGTACCGTGTAAACTGTGTCCAATAAGGCATTCAGAGGACAAAGAACTGGTCCCTAGTTCTGCCTTTAGGCTCCCTGCAGCTGATCTTTTCCCCCTGCTGACTTACTAGCTGCATTCTGATAACTGGAGATCTGATTACTGGTGGTGGAATATTTAGGAAGCAACAGGAGAGGTGGAGAAAGCAGAGATTTTAATAATGAATGATGCTGAAGCAGGGAGGTCCTTGTACTGCAGGTTCCCAGGTAACCTTTCTCTCCAGCAAGGAGATCACTGAGCAGTAAAGTAGTGACGTCACTACATCACACTCCAAATCTTCTGAGACCAGCAGTCAGAGGCAGTGGTGCCTTAGATCATCTCACACTGAAAATGTACAGCTGTGAGGCTCAAGGCACTGAGGTGCCCAAACACAGGAAATGCACTGATATTATTCAGGAGAAATTCAATATACAAAGTACATTTTTCAGGGTGCTGCTTAGGCAAAATTAACATTTCTAGATGTTCCCTATAACATAGCAAATTTCTACTTTTTGAGTTCAGGACAATTTTAAAGCAAACCTGTGTTTGTAGAAATGTGATTGCTGACCTCCTTCTGGAAATGCTAGTCACCTGACTGCTTATCTAATAACTTTCTGAAAAAAGTCAGAGCAAAGACAGAACTCCTGATCCATACTTATCAGAAACTAAGGATATTAGACCCATTAGATTAGCATGACAGCCAGGGCACTAGTCTTTTCAAAAGGATAGGTCATCAGCAGCGCTGTCCATTACCTAGATAGACATAGTTACCTTCAGGATTATTGAGTGTTGAATCCAGCCTCATAGTCTCCAGCAAATGTTCCAGAATTTTGTCAGCTGTACCAGACATAACTGTGTACCTAGTATAAAAAAAGGTACATAGTTCTCCATTATACTTTACACATTAATGTTAACGGTATACAGCTGTAGTGCACCCCCTAAGAAGCAGCATACAGTAATAAAGCATTGGGTCTCCTTGTGTGTCCTCCGTGATGAACCTCAATCATAAATACACAGCACACCTTGAGATGAAAAATACCTCGGTCCTAGGGACAGTTGCTATGGGTTACTGTAGCTTAGTAATCTTCATGTTTCGGGATATTTTCATTCACTTCGCCCATTAGCACTTACCGCCCTCTATGTTGACTGATAAAAGCGAGGTCCAGACTATAGATATGATGCTGAGAAAATGTATTGAGGAACTTCAGGGAGAGAGGTTGAGGGTTAGGATCATCCAGGCTGATGTAGACTCCTTTAATTGGCAGGGTGTAGTAACTGTCTCAATTCACACCATGAATAACACCAGGCACAGCAGTACTTGAGGTAAAAGTCACCACTCATGTTCATCCCTGTGATCAGTAGTAATCACAGGACCTCCAGACTCAGGCCTCAGTGTAAGCACATGGCTAGTCCCCAGTCTTCAGGCCTAGCCATCTCAGACAGTCCATAGCAGCCTCCCCCCCAGGCAGGGCCCGCGGGAGGAAGAGAGAGATTACATGGTCCCCCCTCAAGTATTTATCTCCTCCCCCAGCAAGCACCACTGGCCATTAACCTCACAGTGATTGGTGGGGAAGACATGCCTACTCATTACAGTCCCTCATTGGTTGCTCTGCTCTGGGACCAGGGTACACCCAGCAGCAGACAGATACAAATGATGACAGACTGATTAGGGGAAACCAAATGAACATAGACTACAGACCAGCATCAGACTGCTTACAATCTGACAATAACTAAATGTTATAGCACTCCTCCTTACAGGGTGCTACACCGCTAATACAATGAAGGTGCACAGTGATAGAGCTCAGTAAAATTATTTTTGACAACAATATTCTACAACAGTACACAGTAGTGAAAATTAGGGTGGCGTTATTCAGATCATCGATATTCCAAACCTTATAAGTTGACAGGGAAATCTGATAGAAAGCTTCATTTTGACTCACAAAAGGAAATGTGAAAATGGAAACATAAGATTTTTGCTATGCACAAAGGGTTGCTTTTCAATTGTGCAAAATAGAAGACAAAGCAGCCTTTGCCACGGCCCCAAGTAGTTTTAAGCTAATTATAAATTTCATTATCAACTGCACAGTGGTACAGACACCTACTGGATGGTGTTCTGTGATAGCTCCTGTTCTTAGTACTCTCATGTGGCTATGCAGCAGAAAAAAAAGAGGCCCACCACTCATTAGAGAGAGCACAAACATCTGGCAATGCATGTCTTGTGGTAGCACCACAAAGAATTTAGGTTTTCACATTTGTCTGGAAGTCTATTTTGCAGTTTACTTAAAACGTTTCCCAACTTAGGACATTTTATAAGTACTACTTGTGAAAAAAGGTACACAGGGACTAAGCATAAATAGTGATTGTTCAGATGGAGCATCAATTCACTTAATTTGTTGGGCTTTGGGCCTATGGTGTGGTACAAAGTCAGACTGCCGGATGCTACCCAAATAACTGTGTGTGCCACTGTTTTAGTTTGACAGCTAACTGACCAACAATATGGAAGCATCCAGCTCTGGTATTAAATGCACTTTGGACAACTGAGGTCTTACTATCAATCCCATTTGAAGACTCTTTTTATTACTGTACTGGCAGCACACTGGAGAGTCAGACCACTGCTCTCAAATGTAAGCAGCGACCAGGGTCTCCAGTGGTCTAACACTCCCCTCTGCACACTGCTCCAACTGACCGCACTGCTGAGGGAGCTAGAGTTCTGTTGATTGGAGCAGTGCGCAGTAGGACTGCCAGAGCGCTGGAGACCGGGACTGATGTTCATGTTTGAGAACTGCGGTTCAACTGTCCAGAGTGCTGCCACTACGGGGTATTTTAACCCTTGCTGCAATATTTTTTATGTAGAAATACATAAGCAGGGGATATTTATTACTCTATATGCAGCCTGACTGTATTGCAGTAATAAATATGGAGGCTTCAAATGTGCTTTAATGTATAGGTAATGGGGGCATCCATTTAATACTTACAAAAGAAGGTTTTCACTCAATAACATCATAAAATTATTTTTCATTGTACATTGTTTAATTGATTACCGTATACGACAATATAGTTACACAATACATCAAAATATATTTTAAGAGATACTTATTGGGTTCTATGTTAAGCAAATGGCTCAACATTCTCAGATTATTGTTCCGGATATCCAACTATCTTAATCCCTCTGTTATCCATCCAATTATAAGTAGATTTTATGACATTAACTTTCTCTCATATTACATTTGATCTTCTTATCATTTGTACTAAAATCTACATGGGCTCTAAGATAAGCTGATTATTTCTTTATGTTGGGGTGTTCACATTCATTAGCTATTAATGGCACCAAACTGGTGGATAATGTGATATATGATTATCCTTTGCATATTTTTAACTCTTCTAACTATAGCCAAAAGATAAATGGTCATAACTTTTTTATTAAAAGTTAAATTAACTATTGGTGCATACCATCTCAGCTAACATATTGCCATCAGTTGCACTCACTTGTGACTGCTGGGTACTGCTGTTTGCAAATTGTTTCCAGATGACTGCAGATTTTTTTCCAGCACCAACACCACCTTGCCATGTTCCTTTAGACGGACGGTGTTAGCCTCAACATCCTGAAGAGACAGGTTGCAGGTTTATGTATGAACTTGTATAATATATATTAAGCTGGTTTAACAGATAAGCCTGAAGGCAAGTTGATAAAGATAGATAGATAGATAGATAGATAGATAGATAGATAGATAGATAGATAGATAGATAGATAGATAGATAGATAGATAGATAGATAGATCAGTGGTTCTTAAACTTTTTCATCTGAGGACCCAAATAAGGAAATGTTTAGCAAAATGTCAAGAAAAACCATACAAAGACAAATAACGATGGCTGTGTAATTATAAAATCACACACAAAGGACTTAACATGGGAACCAGTGCAGACCATTGCCTAACTGATGGTATGATGCTAGATAGGCTAGATAGCTACCCACAGCTACTGTTTTTCTAGCGGATTCTGCCTCAAGGGACAGTCGCAACACTGTTTGAAGCTTTTTGTCTTACCATTGAAGAATTCTTGGATTTGTTTAAGTGCAGTATGTGTTTGCTATAAAAATGCCCTTCTAGTTTGTTAAATTTAATTTTAAGGGATTTCTTTTGTTTTAGTAGTAGACATTTCCAACTAGCGTTGTATTTTATTCATGTTCTTACTGCACAATCTTGTCTGGGTAGTTGCTCCCTGCATGGCATGTGCTATAGCTCCATGTTCATTTGTGTGCTGTCATTCATGGTGTGCTATCACTCTCTATTGATCTGCTCATTTTTGCCGCTTAGACACAAAAGTCAAGTGGTGACCCAACCTAAACATGTCTGTGACCCAATTTGGGTTCTGACCCACAGTTTAAGAAATAATGAGAAAGAAAGAAAGAAAGAAAGAAAGAAAGAAAGAAAGAAAGAAAGAAAGAAAGAAAGAAAGAAAGAAAGAAAGAAAGAAAGAAAGAAAGAAAGAAAAGAAAAGAAAAGATAGATCAATAGATCAGCAGTACTATAAAATGCATTCCATACATTTATTATATATGTGATTATATATTATTTATATATGTACTGACCCGAAGTATGCAATTGAAGTCATGCTTATCCACTCTCAGAAAGTGACAGTTGTCTTCTCGAGAAACAATGGTAGCAGCCCTTGGAGCATCATTCACTAAAGCTAGCTGTCCAAAGTCATCTCCTTCATGAAGCGTGGTAACCAAACCCTATTTAAGAATCATCAATGTGAGACTAAGCAGAACACATGCTAGATTAAGTCTTGCTTTTTATGTGTTATGCAGTCACGCTGCATAACAAGTAAATAATATAGTTTGGTTTTCTTTCTTTTATTCATGATTACAGCTGTAAGAAGCTGCCCTGTGCCAGTAGCACACTGGAGAGCTGGAGCACTGCTCTCACAGAATGCGACAGCCTGGGTCCCCAGCATCCCAAAATGCCCTATGCTCTGGACACTACCCCAATTAATGATTATGCTCCCTAAGCAGTGTTTTTGATTGGTGAACTGTGCAGGGGGCTTGTAAGAGTACTAAGCTCTATGTGAGACCAGCATCCCCACTATCCAGCATGCTGCTAATATTGGGCAACTTCTTACAGTTTTTATCACAAATGACACAGATTTTTAATGGCATAAGGGCTCAGTCAATACCTAACAGAGTAATTCAAAGACAAGAGAAACGCACATTTTTAATATTAACACCTTTCTGATGTCTCTTTTTAGTCCTATACTTACGCTCGACAGGCATAAAGCCCAATCTCAACCACACTGAATCATTAGGCTTTTTGCACTTTACTGAATAAGAACGTATAGTATAAAAACAATGATATGTTGAAACACGCAGCAAGCATTCAGAATTCAGTCTTACATAGTTTATTGCAGTCTGATGGTTAAAAAATAAAAAATTAAACACATAAAAAATTGTGTAGAAACTGGACTCACCTTGCCATGAGTTACCACATTCACTGATCCCTTCCAGATTATGTACCATGAAGTACCTTTATCACCTTGGCTAAATACTACAAAAATAAAAACCAAAAGGGCAATAAAAGAAATTGTTAAACATTCTATACTTGACACTAATCCTGATTTATAAGGGTAATAATAATGGTTTTGGGTCAATTGTATCCTGTTTTTAAAGTTAATACGTTTTTAATCTGATGTTTTTATATCTCTTTTGTTTTACTATTTCTATAAAATCTTTTTTTTTAATAAATAACCATTTTAAAGGGTACACCCATAACACAGTGACCCAGCCCGCCGACCCATGTGTGGAGGAGGTCGGGAGGAGACAAGGGGGAGCCTCCCTGTCCCACACTTACTCGTCACTGGTGAGGCATCGAAATCACGCTTATATGGCGCTTTGCCATTGGTCCAAACCACCCACAGAGCTCAAGCCTCTAACATAGATTAGAGGCTGTTGCAGCTCTGGTCTCACCAAGTTAGGTTACACAAGCAGTGGGGAAGTCCGCTGCTGTGTAACCTAACTTAGCTGTCATAAGCCGGATGCAGTGCCGCCTGTAATTAACAGGTTACACAGCGGGGAGGCTTTTCCTGCTGTGTAACCTGTTATAAGCCACTCTGAATGGACACAAAGCTGTCAGACTTGAAGCTGACAGTTTTTTCCTCCATAATACCAGGTGAGGCTCTGCCTCACCTGCCCCTCCTGACCGCACGATCTTGCCATAATACCGATAACAGAGCATTAACGGCCCTCTAAAGTGAGAGCATGGGACAAGCTGTTTCCCTTCAGACTCTCTGTCTGTGATTGAAATTCAGTATGGAGACAGGAAGGGAGGAGGGATGAAAGGATCACTTGATGCTCTGATTCAGTTGTGTGTCCAGCTTCAGATATAGAGCTATGTAAACAACAGACAATTTTCAGCTAAGTAGGTAAGACTCTCCTAAAAAAAAGCTCCTTCCGGTGGCTTGAAATAAAAATACCAAATAATCACTTGCAAAATTTGATATTTACCTTACTAAAAGAAAAAGGATATCTAGGAATGTTTATTATTTGATTATAACCCTTTATCATTGTTTTATTGCTTATAACAATAAATCAGTTGTTACACTGCATGTCTGTGCCCATTCTTAACTTATTTAGATGAGAAATTGAAACCTAAGTGAAAGTTCCCTAGTTGCAGATGTATGTGCATATGTTTCAATCGATCCAATACTCACACACTGTTCCTGCTTTGGCATGAGATTCAAATACTAACACGGATGCTAATTCTTTTTTTACCTGGAAAAGAACATGAATTTTATTGCATAATTCATAAAAGGCAACATTTATGTGCCATGCGTTCACGCACACTGCAAGTGTTAATGAAACCTAAAGGTTTAGTACAGTAAAATTATGCAGCTCTACACTTGTATTGTGTGGCAGATTAAAGTCTAACTGAAGTCTCACACCTGTATTACTCTTTATAGTCCTAAACTCACACTCAACAGGCCCAAAGCCCAATTTCAACCACATCTATAAAAAAAAATCTGAAGATAGTATAAAAGTAAGACAGGGCATGTCAATGCCCAACTCAGCTCTACCATTCATCTCTATACAGAAAATAGTTTTGTCTTCACAGTGCAACACAGGCACCAGGATGAACATTGTATATAAACACTGCCCAACGCAGTGGAAATCCAGGCTGTTCTGCACCTGAGGTCTGGGTTTTGGTATTCTAGCTAAGGGGTATGGCGGCAACCAATACTCTTTTTTTCTTCTTAATGTAGACCTTTACATACATGAATTTCCTATGGAAATATATATATATATATATATATACACATATATATATTGTGGCAGTGTGTGGCAGTGCCACGGAAGATGCTGGCAACACAGACACCCAGGACTCTCAGCCAGAGGGGCTGAGAGGTTCCAGAATATTAAATAGATGTTCAGGGAAGAAGCTGGCCTTTCAGTTTCTTCCGAATGGAGCTGGGATCTGGAGCTTTGGAGAGTTCTGTGTGGGATAAAATCTCCAGTCCTGAGGTCAGGTGTTGCCGGTGATAAGGTGGCTGAGAGCAGCCTCATTAAGACCCCAGACCAAAGCTCAAGGGGGGGAGTTGGTGTGGTGTGGGCTGCAGACACGCGAGGGCTCCAGCTGGGAAAAGGAACAGAGGTATTTAGGAATCAGGAGGACTCCACCCAGAAGTCAGAGGGGAGCCAGGTGGCTGTGTGTGCTGGAGGCACATGGAAGACAGCCAAGGAGGCTTGCAGAGCCTGTGACACATGAGAGCCTGTGATACCCATTGACATACATTATATATTTGGTTTCCATTAACAACACTCCCAGAAAAGGGTACTATTTTGAATCAGTGCAAATTAAACCGTTCTCAACTGGGGGCCATCTGTGTGTGTATGTATGTGTTTGTACATGTATGTATATATATATATATATATATATATACACATACACTGTATATATACACTGTATATGGAAATACAGCTTAGCAGTTAAGACATCAAAGGTTTTAATGAAATATATACAAATTTACTGACCGAGTTGGAAAGGTGAGAGACTGCTTTAATATGTAAAAGCTCTTCAAAGATGACCTCCAGCTCTTCTTCTGTACGCTGACATGGGCTGTAAACGATAAAAAATGACCCATCAATAGGCATAATCATTTACAGTAATAATGAATTTCTCCTTAGAAATGAAACTCCTTAACACTAAGCTATCCAATGTAGCCTATTCTAAGCATTTTGAATGAAGCAGTAGATGCACAGAGTAATCCCTCAGCTCATTGTTTCTCTCAGTGTTGCGTGTTGATATACAGAGGATTACAGGAGGCTAATATTACGATAAGTTAGCTGTGTTAAAAAATAAATACAACTACTTTTATTGAATGCATAGCTTATCACATCTCATCAAGACCATTTAGGAGAGCTCATGTGGAAATAGACATTGCAAGTAGGACGTAATGCAAGATGAATTAAAGGCATGGTCCACCTTTTGGGGGGAAAAAAAGAATACATGCACACACATGAATGAAAGAAAAAAATGTGCATGTATTAATTTCTTGCAGTTGAGCCTTGAGCCTAGCAACTGCAATCAGTGGATCACGAGTGTAATGTTCTGGATCCTGTAGACTATTCTCCCTGCTCCAGTGTATGGATCATAGGTTCTGGGGCTGAAGGAAATAATCAATGGACTACAAGTGTGAGGACATCATGGTGGCGGATGGAACTTGTAGTCCAGGTAAAAGGGGTAGGGGAACATAACATGAAACATGGTCTGAAAGGTGAACTTTTCCAATAAACATGGTGAGACAGAAGTGATGGTCTCTAAACACAGTCCATGTCCACTGCTAAATGAACCCCATTTTATATACATTCCTTAGCTACACATAGAAATAAAAAAGCAAACTCACGGTTTTCGAAGAATCATAGTAAGTAATGCTGCCGGCCCTAATTGTGCCAGGAACACTAGAGACTCCTGAAGTTCATCATCTGTATCTCGGTCACCTAGTGCTGGCTCTAGGTTATGATGCACTTTGAAGAATCTGTAAAACTGGGAATCTTTGTCTTGGAAATTCTGTTCTTGTCTCACTGCAACAACATGGATTAATCTGTTAATTAGGGTATGTTTATATGTAAGAGCTGCACAGACAGCCAAACATGATTAATCCACCCCTCCCACCTTCCCATTCTGATGACAGTTTACATTCTCAAAATGTTATGTCCCACTACTCACCTCTTGGTTATTTTTACAGAATAAGAAAAATAATACACTTCCAGACAAAAGAATCTCATATACCCACCTATGCCAAGACTTTTTTGCATTTTAAATGCTTGAATAACATAGCTCAGATTATCACTAATATATCATAGGGGAATGATCAAATGCAGGAAAGGAAATCTATGGAACTGGTAAGTCTTAAAAATGAGGAACAATTTTAGGGAAGATCTCAGAAATGTAAGACAGATGCAGAAAATCTGATACATTCAGTAGATATGCAGTACTGTCAACAAAAATGGGGTAAAATATGTGATTAATCCACCACACTTTTTCATCATTATCATCATCATCAGGGCAGCCACGGGTCTATAAGTCTGAACACAATCAGAGAATTTAAATGTGAGATAATTTCATACTAATCTTTATTAATATAATAGTTATTGCCTACTGCCATTTCACCACTGGAGGATTCTGTATCAAACCCTTAGCTGCTCTTACACTCTCCACCACTTCCACCCCGATGCCCAATAACACTGGGTTAACTTCCCACCTTCACCACTGGATTCGCCACCTTCACACTATGACATATTCCCCCTCTTCTCCAGCACTATCCCACAAGTGTGGAAGTCTAACAGCGGCTTTCTATCCATGACAGGAGTGTTGCCACTGGGTCCCCTGGGCTACATCCTGCAGGCCACCAGCATAAGCAAGCTTTACTCCTGAGCTCCCTGGCATCTGTAAGGCTTTCTGTCCCTGATATGTATCTGGTTGCCCTAGGGGAGGCACCAAGAGTCTAATAGATCCCTGATGTCTCTGTTATGAGTATTTGTCAGGAAAAGGAAAACAAAAAAAACACACTGCAATCGTCTCCTCTTTACCCTTCCTAATATCAAACCCTCTGCACTCCTCCACATAATTCCACGTCAGACCCTCATGTGATCAGCATAAAACGGAGGCATCTCAAAGTGACACATGACAATCCTCTTGCTATCCCATCTACCAGCACCTGTGCATGAAGGTCATTGCAATCTCTTTATTGTTCCCTCTCTCATGCTAAAGTTCCCTAGCAAAGCCTAGATAGCAGGTGTGAAATACTGCAAAAACAAAGGAATTGATGCACAGAATCAAAGGAATCGATAAGAACAAATACTATTTTCATAAACATACAATTTGGATGTATGCCACCTTGTACACAGTGAAATATATTACTGGTGTTGCTATGACTCTCAAGATTACAAACTGTCATTTTTATTACACATCTCTCAGAATTCCCTTGGCTGTGGGCATGGAAAATGTGTTGTCTACAAAATGGTTAAACACAAGGCGGAAGGCTAAAATAATCTAATGGCTGCAGCCAGGAAGGATATTCTTATTAAACTTAAGGCAACCCTTCCCTTTGCCAATGTTTACACAAAACTCTGCCAAATATGAATATAATGTCTTATAAACAGCTCACTGCTCCGTATTATGGGAACTAAAACTCTGCTTCGGCCTGTCCTAGAGACCCAGATATTTCCCCATTGGGAGCCGCCATCTTGCCTCCTGTTCCGCATGGAGAGGGTGAAGCCATGTTGTCAATCACAGTCCACACATTAAAGGCACCTCTGCCCTTCCTGTAACTTCCCTGTGGAACTGCTCTCTGCATATGTCAGTGGCCAGGAAGAGTGTTTGGAAATGAAGACTAGGCCTTGACTTGACTCTCCACAAAGGGTTGAAATTTGTATATTAGTATCCAACTTTGCTTAGACATGTTGTGGGGAAAGAAGAATTTAAAACAGCTGATGGAGTTGATCATCAAGGTTCCCCATTTTTTACAAGCTTGGCGCTTGGAGAATGGAAAGGTTCACATATCAACATTTTCTTCAATACACAAAATTAGACATTTATCATCTTTCACCCCCATATTTTACCACATCAGTGTAAGTGTATATATAGTATGTAAACCCTTTTTTGCCAGATACAAATAATGCTTTAACCTGCACCTATAATAATATTTGTTCAATTTAATTTTACCTTTATTAACTGAAATTTCATATCATTTTTTAACTGCTTGTATGAAATCTTTATTTTGTAAATGTATATTTAATACAAGGTGCATTCATGCTACTCTATAGAGCAGGATTGTGCAATTCATTTTCTTAAGGGGCCACATGTGAAACTGGAACTGTTGTGAAGGGTCAAACGTAGTACATGCACTACTTTTTTCAACTGCACTGCACAACAATGCACAATTTCGTGGTGCTGCACATTGTGACACGATCGCAATGTAGCCAGGAGGTAAGTTTTGGAGTGCCATTCGAATGAACGGCAACACAATGCAGCTGCTGCACTGTAAAGTACAGTAGGTGCATCACACGGCATAGGTATGAACGGGCCCTGAATGAAGCCTTATTCTCCCCACATCGTGGCACATAGTGTACCTTATTTTCTTCTTTTTTTTGATAGCCAAAGGTGGGAGCTGGGAGGTGGAGCAGGCTGCAGAAGAGGACGAAAGAAGATCATCTTCTGTCCTCCTGTAATGCTGGGGGTGGGGAACACATATGAGATCATTGGTTGCTAAGACCACCTGGCGGTCCTAGCAAACAATGATTGCAGAGGAGGACATCTGACGTCATTGGTTGCTAGGACATCAGCGGTCCTAGCGAACAAATAACTGAAGAGAACTGTGGTCCGGACATGGACTGAGCGCTGACCTGAGCTGGGCTATAGCTTGCAGTGGATGCACTGGCCCTGGAGGTCGGCATATCCACTGTCAGCCAGCTGTAACTGAGTGCAGGTCAGCGATCCGTCCGTGTATGGACCGTGTGCCAGACAGGGACAGACAAAGGGACAGATACAGTCCATGGGCTCTACAAAGATTACTGGCCTTTCTAATAGGAAAGCTCATCTATAGTTTTGGACTTGTTGACTAATCCAGCAAATAGAAATTCAGATGTGTGTTTATATACCTGATATTGTGTTACCCACATTACTACAAAGGTTATTCACAGCATAGTAGTACACTACTTAAAATGTTTTTAAACTTTTCTGAAATTAGTCTTATAAATAATAATCAACACTATACATGTTTCACAGGGGAATTCCAACTACTATATTTTTCTAAAAATTCAAAAGAACAATAACTGCTACTTCTTAAAGTGCATGTCTTTACGTATACAGTATATTAAAAAGGTCTAAAAAGATATCAGAATAATTACACACTAGGACATTCCCTTCCATCCTTCCATGAGCAGTTCTAGTTTTATAGACGTCACTCACGGACCAGAGATACTGATTCACTCCTGTAAACATTGTGATCCGTCTTCAAATTCTTGGAAGCGAAAGGTAGCTTGTGCTGCCGACACAAAGTCTACCAGAAAACCTCTAGGGACTGTTTTGTTATTGGATGAACTGACATATACACACAGACAAAGTACAAGGACCTTGTTTTGGGGCATTTTCTCATTACTATGCTCCCTAATGTGCTTTTTGTTCAATGGCCTGCAGTTTGCTATTCAAGTCAACTGCATGGAGCTCTTCAAAAAACAAAAACACATGGCGGGGAATTTACCAAAACTGGAGCAAACCGAATATGGAGCAGTTGCCCATAGTAACCAATCAGCTTCTATCTTAAGTTTGTTCAGTAAAGCTTTGAAAATGAAAGTGAGATGATAAAATCCCCCTTAATGTGAATTAAAAGGCACTACAACACACATTAAACACAATGAGGGGAATTTATCAAAACTGGGACAGACAGAATCTGAAGCAGTTACCCAGGGCAACCAATCAGCTTCTAACTTTCATTTTCAAATCCTAAGTGAACAAACTGAAGAGAAAAGCTGATTGGTTGCTATTACACTGCTCCAGATTCTGGACTGGAAATCATCCAATCCTTTTTTTAAATTCCACTATTGATTTTTCTATTACTACCTTGAAGTATGGAAATTCTACAACTTGAGGGCCGGTTCACTCCACATGCAGTGTGTTCCAGCACTGTTAGTGGCCGGAACACACTGGATTGCATAATTAAAGGCTCCCGCGTTCTGGGGCGGCACGGGGCCTGGTGGTGCCCCTCCTGTCAATGGTGTGGGCAATCACACTGCGGGCGGGTGGCTTGAATCGGTGCCATTGACATTGATGGCATAAGGGGTAAGGTCCCTGTGTGCATTTTTAGTGTTGAACACCTGGGTTTAGTGTCACTTTAAAGTGTATGGAAGCCCCAGCCATAAATGTCTCTTATTCGTTTCCCTTTGTTTTATCAAATATACTGTTGAAGTGTTTTGTTATATCTGTTCCAAAAATTACTTTCTGATCTTGCCAGAAATCTTTTTGTGCTCTCTTCCTGTGCTGCGTTGTTATGCTTTGCATGGTTTCCAGTTATCTTTATCTATCTCTACAGAACCCCTGCCCACTATGTTAGACCCCGTTCACATTGAGCGATTTATCGCGGCAAATTACCGCGCGATATCGCGCTCCAATGCAATCCAATGGGGCAAAGGGTCCTGCTGTAGCAGGTCGTGTGTCGCTACAGCAGGACCCTTTTTTGAGCGGATTTAGCCGCGATTCAAGCTTGCTCAATGCAAGCTTGAACGCGACATCGCGCGGCAAATCTCGCGATGTCGCGCAATATGCAAATTGCGCGACAAACGCGCGATTTGCATATCGCGCAGTGGGAACGGGGCCTTATGGAGGAAAAAAAGAGGGGGGGGGGGTTGTTTTTTTGATGATACCCTAGCGTGACAATGCTGCTGTCCATAGACACAGTGCAGTGAGGGTTGCCACCCTAGGACAGGGAGTGTGTTACTGGCAGGATCGCCAGGGGAAGATCAGGGAAAAGAAAACAAAAGCAGCCAATCTTCCTTCCATATGCAGTGGATATGCCCTTGTCCTTTGTACAGTCCTTTATACAGACCTTGGATATATTTAAACCTATTAAGTTACTGATGAGAACCTTTCACCATCAGATTAAGAGGTTATCTTTTACATTTTCAAGAGGTTTAAGGAGTGATAGTTAACTCAGCAGGTTATGTAAATAATTAATTTTAAAGGACCAATAAACCTAAAACACAAACAGGTCCATAAGAGGATTTAATGCTAACAACGTTTGCAAATATATATGCAGGAGCTTTACCATCCAGATATCTGAGATATCTTCTGCAACCATCACAAAGTTTTTTTACCACACGGAGCCAACTGTAACTAACACACCAAAGCCAGTCAGGGAGCTATGCACGATGAGTACTTCTCTCCCCTGAATAGTGGTCACTAGTGTGTCATGGCCCGTAAAGCAAATCTTCACCCCAAAATAAAAACTTGACTCCCCTTAAACTCTCCTCCCCCACCCGCGCAATATGAAAATTCCCACCTGCCTGGAAAAAAAACCCACAATTCTTTGATTTACTTAAGGCAGCGATTAACGTTATCATTTTTTTAAATTAATTTCCATGGTGCCAACATATGCCAATGCACTTTAAACAGAAATCCCAATCGTAACAGGCTCTGATAACAAACTAAAATCTTATGTACCTGATACACACCCTAGGCTCAGTTTAGGTAGAACAGGGGCAGGCAACTATGGCCCCCCAGCTGTTGTAGAACTACAAGTACCATGAGGCATTGCAAGTAGGGCTGCAACTAATAATGATTTTCATAATCGATTAGTTGGCCGATTATTTTTTCGATTAATCGGTTAAAAAATTACATAAATACAATCCTCAATTTAAAATAAAATACACAAATGCAGTGTTACAAACATAAGGTTCACTTCAGAATAAAACTGCATGCATCATTTTTTACAATTGCAATGCACTGTAAAGTACGGCATTGCGGGACTAAGCATTCCAGTGCGGGTGATCACACTGTGGGTTGGAGTTGCATTTGGGATGCCATTGAAATTGCAATAGCAGGCAGGCTGGCTACTGCACCCGCCCACTGCTTGCTGTGCCCTCCTCCCAGTTTGGAGGAGAGAGCTAGGGGGATCCAACCAACTAATCGATAATGAGAATAGTTGGCAGCCATTCTCATTATCAATTATTATTGATTAATCAATTAGTTGGTTGCGGCCCTAATTGCAAGACTCTGACAGCCACAGACATGACTCCCAGTAGCAGATGCATGATGGTATTTGTAGTTTCACCACAGCTTAAGGGATGGAGTTGCCCACCGCTGATGTATAAGCTAATTCATCTACCAATATGTTGTTGGATTGCAGGAGGGAACTGGAGCAAATAAAACCTGCACAAATGGAACAACAATATACAATTTCTATTTAGTGTTCCTTTTAGGATACAAACCTAAGATCTTCACACTTCATGTGCTTAGCACTCAGCATCCATGTCATGTTAGTGCTTTCTAAAATTGTATCTAAAATTGTATTTAGCATTTTGGTTGCTTACCATGCACAAGGGCCCCTTCATCTAGCAGCACCTGCCATATGCCCACAGCCTGGGTACGTGACTGGAGGCCAGAGCCGATGGCAATCAGCCAGTCCACCAACTCCTTTCCAGAGCAGCATTGCCTGTGAAGTAAAAGTGAAACAAATTGACAAAACATCTGTATAGGTATTTGCAAAATACATCAATGACATAAACCTGTAAAGCAATATATATTGTGCACAAGTTACATAGCTGGCATGATATTAACAAGTAACCCGACAACATGTCAATCTAAATGCTAGTTTTCTGTCTCTGGCTTCAATATTTTCAAAAACACAATATAGTACTGTGCAGCAAAAGGTAAGAACTCTACTCTAATCCAGAGTGGCAAAGCCTTATATGAGGAAAAATCTATCATCTCCAGTATAATGCTTTGCTGGTCCAGATTGAAACAGAGTGCTCACGTTTTAGGCTCTGTTTGGGCCATCATGCCTTGCACATGTGAGCAGCCTATATCTTGTGATACATGGTTAGAGCCCAGATTATTTTCTCTTCTCGGTCAATAATTGTAGACACTGATCTGGAACAAGCATGCAGATTAAAAAGTCAGAACTCCTAAGATGTATACTTGTTCTGGAAGGTGAAGCCAAATAACGTCACCTATTGGATCAGCCTGACAGCTGGGCAACTAACATTTTCAAACGGGGGTCAGCAATGGCAAACTCCATACCCTTTCAGTACAGGACTCTTAGAAATTGTGATCTTTTTAATTGCCACTAGATGGCGTTATTAACAAGAATGTAGCAGGAAAGTATTGTCCTGTGTTGGTTGTCAATGAATGCAGCAACATTTGCAGTTTCTGGATTGCTGGATTTGCACTTTACAAAACTTGGAAAGAAACTTTCTTTTTCACTTTATTTTCACTTTGAAACAATTTGTCACTTTTATTTGGACTTTTTTTCTGGATTTGAACTGAATAAGCAACTTATATATTTATTTATTTTTTCACTTTTCACTTTATATCAATTTGTCACTTTTTATTGGACTATTTTATGGATGTTTTTATATTTATTTATTCATATATTTATATTCATTATTCACATAATCATGTTATAATTATTGCTATTTTTTGCACAGTTATTTATATCTATATTTATTTATTTTTACATTTCTAAAGCACTTTGAGTGTCTCTCACGGAAAGGTTATGAGCGCTGTACCTTTTTGCTTTGCTGATTATTAAGGTCCAACAACCTTAGTGTAGCAGCTCCTAACTAGTCCGTTTTGTCCAGTCATCTACAGTATATATTTTTTTCCATTAGCGCAAATTTTTTTTACTACTGTTTATTATATGTGCCTCTGGATATGACTTTGGGGCTCCGCAAGTACAGAAGCTCCATAGATAAAGGCACAGTACAGCTTTTGCAAGAAAATAAATAAATAAATGCACACACATTATTAAAAGCAGAAATGTGCATTTATTATTTTTTTTGTCCTTGAGTCTGCAAAGCATTGCAATCACAATCAATGGATTATCGATACAATGCTCTGGCTTCTGCAGACTCTTTCTCAGCACCCTGTCTGTACTGAGGTATGGACATTCGGCTACAGAACGTGAGGCAGTATAATGATGTCACTGCACTTGGAGTCCGCAGTGGCAGATGGGACTTTGTAGTCTCTCCATTCACAGATCCTGTCAATGGATCTGTGAATGGATAACACAGCTGTGAGGGCAGAGCCTTGCACAGCCGCGCTGAATTCAGTTTATGACAGCAGCCTGTGGGGAGACTTACCCCACGATTCAGGTCAATTGGGGAAGGGGGGTGGGGAGGTTAGGGACGTGACCATGTTTCATGTTGCACCCTAAATATTGGTCTAACATGAATCATGGTTCAAAAAGTATTCTTAGCCTCTAAAGGGAACTGGCAAATAGCAAAACACCTGCGTAAGAAGCCTTAGGTGAAAACCGTCATTCTCCAGCTTCCAAGCGGCATACTAGCTTCAGGGCAGTGAAGCTGAACCCACTGTGAGTGGCATCACTGTCCCAGAGCTAATATTTAGATAAAAGGATACCAATGTGTATTCTCCTACTTATATGTGGTTGATTCAAACTCAGTACCTAAATGATCTCCAACTGTCAATATAGCCCAGGGCTTCCCTGAAATGACTTGTTGCCTATACAAATAAACACAAAGAAGGCCCTGAATAGAGAGGGAGTGACAACCTACTGCTATATTATAGGACAGAAGGCATCTTTGGCATTGCTTTAGATGTGCATGCCCCATGCTCATTCCAATGGGCAGCAGATCATAGCTACCAACTGTTCCTAATTTCAAAGAGATAATTGTCCAAATAAACATCCTGGTATTAAATACTAATAAATGTAATGATAAAATCCCTGCTTCCTGAATGTTTACATCTTCCTTTTATTCTCCATTGTTTTCCATTGTTATCATGTCTTAACTTGTGTGTATAGTGCAGTTCTTTTTTTTAAAAATGGGATAAAGTAGCGAAGGATAAAAACCCCTATCCGGTTATTTTTTGCTGTTCATGTCCCGCTGGGGAGATGTCTATTACAGTGACACTCAGGTGTTAAAAATGCATTCAAGTACCTTAACTATTAACAAAAATGTATCTTATTTGTGTATCACTCGGTTGTAGATCCTCAGATCATCTCTGCATTGGTGCTGACACTGTCCTTCCTTCTGGAGGGTGGCTACTTCTGTTCACCATGGTCCCTTTGTGTGTTGTACAGTAGCCACCGCCCCAAGATCTATTGGCTATTTCAATTTGCAATAGCCAATAGTAAACTAGCATTGTACCCGCCCTCTGCTGATGGACCTGATGGAGAACTGCAGCAGAGGGCGGGTACAATGCTAGTTTACTATTGGCTATTGCAAATTGAAATAGCCAATAGGAATCTAGCAATGCATTCCAATGGGCAAACGTTTTTTCTTTTTTTTTTTCTATTCTGACACGGCCCGTGCCAGAATAAAAAAAAAAAGAAACAGCAGTGTTTCTCTCCTTGGCGGCCGGGAGCGGGGGACTCCCGGAGCGCCAGGGAGAGTTTGCTGTTTGGAGATCAGTGCCCTGCTTAGCCACGTTCGGGAGCTGTACGGGCTATAGTGAATAGCCCGTACAGCACCCCTTCGATTCTACTGAACCGGAGGGGTCCTGGGGCCAAAGCTAGCCGAAGGATCGGCCAAAGCTACGGCCAGATCCTTCAGCCGCTTCGTGAATTGACCCCTTAGATTTGCACGTCATTACAGCACTAAATGGAGCCAGGAAGCATAGGAAATATGCTCCTCAGCTCCATCTAGTGGCCATATTTCAGTGTGAATGCAAAACTGAGATGTTCACATTAATGTTTTATAAGTACACCCATTTTTTTTCAGATTAATGTTATGTTAAAAGAGGTATGTTAAAATGCACAATATTTGAGTCTATATTAACAGGGAAATCTTTATGAACCATAACCAGAGAATGTGAATTGATACATCCGTTAAAGCTTCCATTACAGATCTCCAGGTACAGCAGGAGCAATAAGAATGAATTATAAGTTTTATGCACAAACTTCTTTGCTTTGTCTGTAAATATTAAATGAGCCAAGGTAAGTTTAAAAAACACTTTCTCAGTGTTCTGATCCAAAATAAGGTGGTAAGAACTGTACCTGTGATTGCGAAAGTGGTGCTTTCTGTCACGCATCAGAGTTGGTGATATGCTAAGCAGGTAAATTTGTAAAACCTTCGCTGCCCTCCAGATTTTATGCGACACCACCTAGGGGGGGGAATAGAGATTGAAAACTTGTAGACAAGTCTAAACAATGTCAGTGGCCAGTGGCCAGTGTAAAGGCCAGTGTAAAGTCATAATATCGCAAAACAAATTACATATACAAAGTCATGTGCAAAGAATGAAGACATTTATTTTCACAAATAGTTTCCCGTGCAGGAGAACCGATGTGAAACGTGCTCTGACCAGTTCAAAGATGTGTTTCTATTTTGAGTTAAAATACCTGCAAAATGAATTACGATAATTAAATTTGATACATATTTAATATCATAAGAATTGTCAATGTGTCTGCCATTGGTAAAGTTGACCTGGCACTAAAATGCAATGTCTGCGTATGTGGCTGCCCCCACTGCTGTCATTACAGAAATAAAACTTTTGGGAGAAAAATCACAGAAAAGACTCGCATAGAGTGGATGGGGATATCAATCCAAAAATGTAAAGTGCATGGCCAGCTTTAGGCAAAAATATATACACAAAAGAGCAGAAAAAGAGCAACTCCATAGGGCATGACGGGGCCACTGAGCTAGACTGTCGTGTCTTATCAGCAAATACCGCTTCAGTGTATTACCACTCTACTGTTGTCTTGCAGTATGCTTATCACCAGTATACTTATTAGGTACACTATATAAAGGGGACAGCCACAGAAGAACAGTGACTGGTATGTGGAGGAGGTAATACCTTAGAATATTATGTCATTGCTGTCATCGTGCCTAATATTACTTATATAGTAAACATGGGAGGTTAGTGCTTGAAAAAGCATGGATCTCCCTGTGTAAATGCATTCGGCAGGTCTAAACACTCTACCAAAAAACACCTTTTATCATCCATCTCAGTCATGTTCTGTGCACACAGTATGGAGTGTCTGCTACAAACAGGTCAACACCACAAAGGGTTCTAGATAGCTTGGAACTAGGGAGTGACTAGATGGGGTGTAGAGGGTACAACTGTTCCTGGACCCATGGGCACCTTCATTTCTGAATGAAAAAGGTAAAGCCAAGTAAAGTTTAACTAGGACTAGGGCCCTGTGACTTCTGATATGAGAAAGCTGGTTGGATGACTAGTGAAACGTCCTCAAGTAAAATACAGCATGTCCAGTTGCCTTGACTAATTTTTTACAGATATTCTCTATAGCAAGCTTCCTATATTGTTGCAAGGTTTGTGTATTGGTTGTAGCAAGGCTTGTGTGTCAGCTGTAGCCCTCCGGAACTTACTAGTGGCCGACCCTGCCCCTCGATTGCGCTTCTATGTTTGGCTCCGCCCCCTGTTGTGAGGGGTGTGGCCTGCCAGTGGGCATGTGATTGGGCTGCTCAGTCTAAAATGCCCGGGCCTATTTTTAGTC
>NW_017308454.1:121751-125292 GCF_000935625.1 Nanorana parkeri | reverse complement strand
AAAAAAAAAGAAACAGCAGTGTTTCTCTCCTTGGCGGCCGGGAGCGGGGGACTCCCGGAGCGCCAGGGAGAGTTTGCTGTTTGGAGATCAGTGCCCTGCTTAGCCACGTTCGGGAGCTGTACGGGCTATAGTGAATAGCCCGTACAGCACCCCTTCGATTCTACTGAACCGGAGGGGTCCTGGGGCCAAAGCTAGCCGAAGGATCGGCCAAAGCTACGGCCAGATCCTTCAGCCGCTTCGTGAATTGACCCCTTAGATTTGCACGTCATTACAGCACTAAATGGAGCCAGGAAGCATAGGAAATATGCTCCTCAGCTCCATCTAGTGGCCATATTTCAGTGTGAATGCAAAACTGAGATGTTCACATTAATGTTTTATAAGTACACCCATTTTTTTTCAGATTAATGTTATGTTAAAAGAGGTATGTTAAAATGCACAATATTTGAGTCTATATTAACAGGGAAATCTTTATGAACCATAACCAGAGAATGTGAATTGATACATCCGTTAAAGCTTCCATTACAGATCTCCAGGTACAGCAGGAGCAATAAGAATGAATTATAAGTTTTATGCACAAACTTCTTTGCTTTGTCTGTAAATATTAAATGAGCCAAGGTAAGTTTAAAAAACACTTTCTCAGTGTTCTGATCCAAAATAAGGTGGTAAGAACTGTACCTGTGATTGCGAAAGTGGTGCTTTCTGTCACGCATCAGAGTTGGTGATATGCTAAGCAGGTAAATTTGTAAAACCTTCGCTGCCCTCCAGATTTTATGCGACACCACCTAGGGGGGGGAATAGAGATTGAAAACTTGTAGACAAGTCTAAACAATGTCAGTGGCCAGTGGCCAGTGTAAAGGCCAGTGTAAAGTCATAATATCGCAAAACAAATTACATATACAAAGTCATGTGCAAAGAATGAAGACATTTATTTTCACAAATAGTTTCCCGTGCAGGAGAACCGATGTGAAACGTGCTCTGACCAGTTCAAAGATGTGTTTCTATTTTGAGTTAAAATACCTGCAAAATGAATTACGATAATTAAATTTGATACATATTTAATATCATAAGAATTGTCAATGTGTCTGCCATTGGTAAAGTTGACCTGGCACTAAAATGCAATGTCTGCGTATGTGGCTGCCCCCACTGCTGTCATTACAGAAATAAAACTTTTGGGAGAAAAATCACAGAAAAGACTCGCATAGAGTGGATGGGGATATCAATCCAAAAATGTAAAGTGCATGGCCAGCTTTAGGCAAAAATATATACACAAAAGAGCAGAAAAAGAGCAACTCCATAGGGCATGACGGGGCCACTGAGCTAGACTGTCGTGTCTTATCAGCAAATACCGCTTCAGTGTATTACCACTCTACTGTTGTCTTGCAGTATGCTTATCACCAGTATACTTATTAGGTACACTATATAAAGGGGACAGCCACAGAAGAACAGTGACTGGTATGTGGAGGAGGTAATACCTTAGAATATTATGTCATTGCTGTCATCGTGCCTAATATTACTTATATAGTAAACATGGGAGGTTAGTGCTTGAAAAAGCATGGATCTCCCTGTGTAAATGCATTCGGCAGGTCTAAACACTCTACCAAAAAACACCTTTTATCATCCATCTCAGTCATGTTCTGTGCACACAGTATGGAGTGTCTGCTACAAACAGGTCAACACCACAAAGGGTTCTAGATAGCTTGGAACTAGGGAGTGACTAGATGGGGTGTAGAGGGTACAACTGTTCCTGGACCCATGGGCACCTTCATTTCTGAATGAAAAAGGTAAAGCCAAGTAAAGTTTAACTAGGACTAGGGCCCTGTGACCTGTGAGTTACATAGGCTCTCACTAGCTGACAATCAAGCAGACAGACAAAGTCTGTCTGCGTTTCCGGTGTCTCGCCCCCTTCTTGACGTTCTGAAGAAGGGGGCGTGACCCCGGAAACGCGTCAACAACACCACATTCCAGTGGCACACAGGCTGATTGCAGTCCTGAAACTGATGTATCCTCGAAACCACCTATACATGCTTTTGTCTGACCTACCATTGTGAGTAATCTTGCACTCTAATTTTGTGTCTTTTGAAAATAAGAAATCATCTGCACTAGGGTGGGTGCCCTTCTTTTTCTTTTGTTTTCCAGTTTTACAGTTCCCCTGGCTGAAGTGGGGCAGCACCCCTAGCAATCCTGCACACACACCACTCAGCATCAGGATCCGTTCACAGCGCTTTGGCTTCAATTTATTCGTTTAGCAATGTCAACTAGTTCATTCTGCAAAATAATGCAGAATACACTTAAATTATAAGGGTGGCCATGCTGGCTTTATATGGTCGCACTGTATTTGGGATGCAGCCACTCTCTTTGGTGTGTCACTGATATCGACTACATTTATTTATGCAGAGACATCCAGCAACGGTCTAGTTTAGAGAAGTTTGGGCCAGGAAAGGGATCACGTTGCTGCATTGCTCCATTCTATTCTTTATGCATCTCTGTCAGTGGAATGAGTGCTAATGGCCATGCTTGTGCATTGGACTGTGAGGGCAAAATGAGGGAGTTGTAGGGTGAGGAGAGCACTGCACATGACCATAACATACACCACTGCTTGACATAAGTATCTCCTTAGTTACAGCAAAACATAAATAAACATATCAGAAATGGTAGTTGCCTCGCCATGATTCTGACCATCTTGCTGCAGTACTTTGAGTCATTGAGCTGGTATCCAGATATTAAAGACACAACAAATAAAGCATAATAGATTATAACAATCAGGCAACTAGCAATTTTAAAAGGAGGTCAACAATGTCTGACTGCATTTGCCTCAGGACAAGTTTCTTTACTAAACAGTTTGTACTGTACAGTCATTTATAGCATAATAGGAATATAAAAATGTTCACGGGCAGTTTACTGTATGTGGTGTTCACAGCTACAACACGTGGCTATCAGATAAAAATAAGTGCCATATGTGCGCTGTACTTACAGGGTGTGTGAGAAGTACTATGTTTAAGAAGAGGTGTGGTATCTGGGGAATAAACATGCCAGAACAACCCAAAGCTGCTCTCAATGCATGCCTTGTGTTCAAAGCACAGAAACAATTCTAAGCAGACAGAAGCCACCATATGTTTTTCTGCTTACATAACCTTGCAGCTCATCCTTGGACCTGTGCTGAAGATCTGGGGGAACATTTGATCAACTGATCACGTCACCAAATCAAATAAAAGAACATAGATTTGCTAATCTGAAAACCAAAATTAGTCTGGCCTGTAGCAAAGTCACCAAGATTCCCAGAAAAGCTGGCTGTGAGGACACTTGCTTGTGTCAACTTGTGTTGCCCTGCAGCCGCAGCTTGTGTGCACCTTATAAGACACTGTGAGAAATGGGGGGATTGGGCAAAGTTCAAAATGAGTACTGTCCTGCAGAAAGAGGAACACTTGACAACTATGCTAAAGCTAAATATCTTTCTTCAGTCCAGGAATCTTCCCGTGCCAGTCATAGAGTGCTCACTACTAATCCTAAACCTTAAAATCTAATAAATATCATATTAATGATA
>NW_017308454.1:80685-121636 GCF_000935625.1 Nanorana parkeri | reverse complement strand
TATAAATCTATACTTCTCCATATTGTCTACATAATGTCTTGATTGCCAAGGAAGCTTCCCATATGTTCTTTTCTACCTCTGTATGCATTGCAAGCCTGTTTCACCTACATATGCTATGTCCTGTGTAGATCGTAGCCCAGGCTTCTCAGACCTGAAACCATTCCATGCTTTGTCTTATGTTAGATCTGCCAGTTATTTGGGCATCCATCTACTCTTAAAAAGCAATGTCAATCAACAGGTGAGACCAACCAGGGATCTACGAAATGTATTTGAGTTCTTTGTTGTTCATCCCATCCACATCACACACAGCCCATCTCACAAGGTTAGTAGGAGGGCAGTATGTTACTTCAAATGTACTGCCACCAGCCCATTCAGGGCAGAGCGACTGTGTCTGCTGATAGCCCACTCCTCCAACAATGGTGTCTAAGTTAACCTCCCCGTGTGACATTGGCACACCACTGCCTCCCTATGTGACTGTCCAGGCAGCACTGGGGGTCCCCAGTTCAAATACTGGTCAGGACGCTATTCTCAATGGAGTTTGCATGTTCTCCCTGTGCTTGTCTAGGTTTCCTCTGTGTACTCCGGTTTCCTCGCACAGTCCAAAGACTTGCTGGAAGGTTAATTGGCTCTGTCTAAATTGGCCCTGTGTGCATGTTTGATAGGGACCTTCGATTGTAAACTCATTGAGGGCAAGGACTGATGTGAATGTGCACTATGTAAAGCACTGCGTAAACTCTCAGCGCTATATAGATAAATACCAATAATAAATAAATAGACTGACTTGCATGCTCAGGCTGGCTTCACACCTATGCATTACATGCATAAGTGCATTGTGGTGCCATTCATTTCAAGCACACCACAACACACAAAAACACATTGCCATTGTGGTGCAATGCATTGCAAAATAAGGTGCAGGTGTGTTTTTTTGCATTCTGGTGAATTGGCAGCCCATTCAAATAAATAGGCGGCCTTACTGCAATGCACAGTAACTAAACCATAACGTGTGTTAATACAATGATCTACAATAGATAGGTGTGAACAGGGCCTCAGTGATGGCACAATCATGTAAATCTTAGTTTTGTGCAGGTCTAAGCTGTGTTCTAAAATTCTAAAATGTCAGGTAAGCCCCTACTCCTGCTTTCACTTTGTGACATGCTAATTACAATGTTGCAGTCTCAGGTGACTATGGTATTCTTCCTCCTGCCTGCAGCAGACTGATGACATCATCTCAGCCTAGGAGAAGTCACCTGACTGTAACTCAATGTCCATTTTTTAATATAATAGGTACAGCTTTTCAAGAAAAAAAAAAACACATGGGGGGGATTTATCAAAACTGGAGCAGATAAAATCTGGAGCAACTGTGCATGGCATCAAATCAGCTTCTCTCTTCAGTTTGTTCAGTTAAGATTTGAAAATGAAAGAGAGAAGCTGATTGATTGCCATGCACAGCTGCTCCAGATTTTGTCTGCTCCAGTTTTGATAAATACCCCTCACTCTTGTTATGAAATGTATTTATGCAGGCCTATACATTTATTAAAAGGTCTGCTTTAATTTCCAATTGTGTGTGGAGTCACTGTACCTTTACACTTATTTTTGCCTCCTTTAATGGTTTGAACTTTCAGACACAGATGAAGCAGGGAGATACTAGCATATCAATGTCTCTTTTTCAATAAACAGAACAATTCTTTAGGAAAAAATAACCTTTTGATAAAAAAAGAACACTCTGTTACCTGCTTCACTGTTTGGCTGTACTCCTCCGGAGATTCGGTGTCAGTAAGTGGAGTCTGAAAGAAAGAAAGGAAATCAAATCTTCATTATATAACAGAATCAAATACTATTCTTCAGCTCCTCGGAGAGTTTTCCAAGGAGCTTCCATTGAAAAGGATCATGTTATTAGGATTTATATCTCTTATACAAGCTTGTATCACATATCCTCACATGTGTTCCGACTCTAACAATTGACAACACATGACATAGTTGTAGGAAACATAACACGTTCCATAAAATCTACAAACGCAGCAGCCACTGATATTGGTAAATGAGATCTTAAGGGCTCAGTCACATCAGTGAGCTCTGGTGTGTGTTGTGAACATGCCCTGCAATGAGCTGCAATGCATTGTTATCACTGACATTCATTGACAGGTATTGTATATATGACCTGCAGTTGACCAACTTCTGACCTGAATTTGAAGTGCCTCATGCAGGTTTTGCATTTTCAACACAGGCTAAAGGTTAAAAGCATAGTTCACTTTTTGGAAAAAAATATTAAAAGTACACACATTGGTAAAAGAAGCAATGCTAAGCATTGCAAGTAGAGGTGCACCAAAATTAAAATTTTGAAACCGAAACAAAACCGAAAGGAAAAACAAATGCCGGGTTGAAACCGAAAAAAATGTATTCTAACTTTTTCAAAATATTTTATTTTTATTTATTTTTTATAAACTTTTAAAAAATTTTATATTTATTTTATTAAATATTTTTATTTTTTACTTTACTTTTAGGGGCTTCGGGGGAAATATTAGGGATCTAAACAGACCCCTGATATTTCCTTTTTAAAATAAGTCCTCAATTTCTTTTTCTGCAGCCCCTGTTATCAATGAACAGGAATCCTCTACAGTATACTGAGTGTTCCTGTTCATTCATAACATGAGAACAGAGTATGTTTACTATATCCTCAATCATGAATGAACAGGAAGTGATGTAGATCACTCCCAATCATTCATAGTTGAGGATACAGTAACCATACTATGTCCTCAATCACTGATCACTGAGTGCTTGTACCCGCTCTCCTTCCTGACAGCTGTCACAGGGGGCTGAGCATGCGGAGCTCAGCCTCCTGTGACAGCGCTGGCTGTCTTCGCCCACACATCGCTCTGCCAATCTGTGACAGGAGGCTGAGCGGTGCGGGGATAAGAGACGCTGGCTGCTCACAGCGATGCAAGGGTTACTCCCTTGTTTTCACCTAGGGTCTAAAACAATACAGACATACCCACCCGAATCTCGGACCCAGCTGACTGCTAGACCGGTCCCAGCAGCATCGCTCCCCCTTCACTCTGGTAGTCTTAGAACCCTATGTCCTCACGTCCAATACATTGCTTTGGACGTGAGGTTGCCGAAGGACATTCCATCACCAGAGCAGAGGGTGATGGTGGCTGTCAGACAGAACTAGAAATGAGGCTCAATCCCCTCAATGTAACTCCAGAGAACATTTTCGTTAAGTTTTAGAATGAGGGTTTAAACCTCTGTCAAGTTATAAATGTTGTTTGTGTCCCACTGAGTAGGCTTCTCTTTTACATTTTGAATGATGTTTTTGTCCCTGTTGTAACAATTTCTACCTCCTGGTCTGACACCTGTTATTTGGACTGGAAGTAAATCTGCCATTTGCTGACAGGAAATGGAAAAATCCCGACAGAGGTTCTAAACCTTTGCCACGCTACTGGAAAATATGTTTTCAGTGTTGCCTATGTGTCTGTTGAGGGGATTGAGCCTAATTTCTTGTTCAGTCTGACAGCCACCAAATTGGAAGTGGGAGCAACCATCAAATAGACAGGAAGTAGAGATTTTCCCTAATTTCCTGTTCTATCTTCTCAGTAAGAAGAAATTCCCCAAAAGGGGGATAGAGGTTCTAGGTCTATTCCACACTAAAGACAGGTTTTGGCTGGAGTTGGGCACTACCATTTAAGAAGACTACACACTGAAGATAGGCCTCGTTATCAGTTACAATGACATGCACAATTTTCCAGCAAGAAAGAATATAAATATTGTACAGACACTGATTTTGCTTTCTTCCACTGACTTGGTTTACAAGGTCACTGCCGTACCTTCCCTTTCACCAGCTGTCACCTGAACATTGACTTCCACCTCGGTAAAGCTGTTTGCAGAGCAAACATGCAGACTGCTGTGGCTGAACCAATGCATAATAACAATCCTTCTATTAGACATGATGTCATAGATCATATTGTAATAAAAAGGATACTTCTAGCCTACTTTTTTATTAATCATCTGATCTCTGGATGAGGAGGGGAGCATCCTGCAATCCTTTTTTTAATCATTATTTTTGTCTACACTTAAGCTGGCCATACACTAATCGTTTTTTTCTTCTCTAACAGATTTCTTCATCTGCGCTAAACCGAGTGCATGGGCAAATCTCCTGCTGTGGCTATTGTATTCTGACAGCCGGTGCCGGCTGCTGATCCGCTGCAAAAACTGTTCATCCAAAAATGTTCTGCCGGCTCCAATGACAAAAGTCAGTTGGGTAACTGACTTTGTCGAGGCGGCAGGGCCATCCACTGTTAGATCTCCAGCTGATTCCTGTAAATTGACTAACATTCTATAGGGGACCACTTGCTTGCAAGGGCGGGGTTCTGGTCCATGCTGTTAGTGTGCATGGGGTAAGCAAGGGGTTTTTCTCATTCAGCCTGTGGGGCTAAACAAGAAAAAGCATACAGTGCATGGCCATGCTTTAGCCTGTATGTATGTGTTTATCTACCTGGGCTGTCTCTTTCTCCGAACATAAACATGTAGCTTGTATCTACAGTATGTACAGATCAGCAGTCATTGTCTACAAACCTATCTGTATACATATAAATATTGGATGTTGACAGCAGATAAAGAGCAACTGCCTTCTTTGTCACTGGTGATTCACCGCCACAATTCATATACAGTTTACTTAAAGGACCCTTCCACCCTTAGGGCTGGTTCACACCAACTCCGGTGCGTTCCAGCACAATTTGCTGCTGGAACGCACTGGATGCATCCAGGCAGGCTCCCTGCGTTCAGTGGTGGGAGGGGGCGTGGCGGTGCATTGAAGTCAATGTCACCACAGCTACACCCCCCACCTGCAGTGCGATCAACCGCACCAGAACGCGTGGCACACCAGTGCCTACGTTCTGGTGCAGTGCTATTTGATAAAATGCTGCATGCACCGAAACGGATGGCATTTCTGTACCTCACAATTGCACAGCGGGTGGGGGGCGTGTCTGCCGTGCTATTGACATGCCCCCTCCCACCCCAGAACGCTGCCCGGCTTGATCTATGCGATCCAGTGCGTTCTGGCCTCGAACCACGCACCGTAACAAACTTTATATGGTGTGACTGGGCCCTAAAAGTAATAATTCAGCTGGCTTTTTATAACTAGGATGTCTCCTCCACAGCCCTGTCTGTTCCTGTCCACAATGGAGTCTATAACAGTGCTCTTTCTACTCCAAAAGTTGCATTGCCTTTAACATAAGACTACAATCACAACAAAAAAAATTTGTTGACATGTTTCAGACACATTGGATCTGATCTAGTAGACCATATGTGTGAAGACTGTTGCATCAATGCAAACCCAGAGCAAGCCAAACATCATTGTATCTGCACAGTAGGTGCTATGTGCAGATATGTAAACACCAGCCACAGCGTAAATACAGCAAATTTACGGCATACATAAAACAAAAATTGGATTTTCTCGAATGTTTCTTGGGCTCCGTAATCTCTCCCTTTGATCAGCTGATTGAAGGAGTAGGTTGGAAAATTATTGGCCAAACAGAGCTAGCAGCCAATCAGCTACAAGCTCTGTTTAGGTATTCTGAATACAATAGAAACAGCAGGGGATTCCTCGACCAATGCTTGTAAGCATTGAGGGATGAATCTGTTCTATTTTTGTTGTTCAGCCCGCAGGTTGAACAAAACAAAAAAATAGAACTGTGTATACCCAGCTTTACAGTCTCCACCCAAGTCCAGTGTGACAGGGCGACAACGTAGGAGAAAAATTAGGAGATAGGAACAGTCAACCCCTTAACAGGTGCCTGAACCAGGATCTTAATGGCAGAATTACCAAGTATTATTTGAAATCTGTAGCTCTAACAAGATTATAACAGACTTTGAAAATGATATGATCATATTTAATATAATTTGACATTTGCAGAGTTTCTATGTAATAGTTTATATATTACATTCCAAAGACACCCAGAATTTTGTTTTTGTAAATATGTGACCTTTCCTAACGCCTCATAGGACACTTTCTTCATGTGTTTCTGGCTTCTAAAGCCTCAAATGTTATAAGTCCTGGTCATAAGAGACAACAATTTCATGATAACAATGTAAATTATAAAGGTTAAAGCTGAACTCCACGGAAAATGATCCGCACTGCCAGGGTTAAATTCTAGTTTTTGTCAAGGGCACATTTAAAGGAGAACTATGAGGTGAGTGAAAATCACTCATCCTCATAGTTCGAGCCGACGTGTGGCAATGAAACTGTCACATGTCGGCTCAATAGATCGGAAAGTGAGCAAACACATACTGTTGCTCGCTCACTTCTTGATCATCTCCCTGCAGAGAGTGGTGACTGTCAGTCACCACTCCCCGGTTGGGATTCCCTCCTCCCCGCTCCGATCCTCCAGCGCTGAGTGGAGTAATGAACGGAGGACGGGGCGGACACAGCTGGCTCAGCCTCTAGATAGGCAGAGTCAGCTGTCACTCACGCAGCTGGGTGGATCTCGACAGCATTGTTGGGATCCGTCCCCGGCTGCGGCGGTCTCAGGATACCGCAAGCTGTAGCTCGCGATATACTGAGCTTTGGGTCACGGGAGGACGCTAGTATATGTCCTCCCGTGACCCTTAAGAGAACTATGGGGAAACACACTTACCCCATAGTTCTCTTTTAACCCTTTCACTGCAAAGCCCTCTGGAATGCTTTATTTTTCCCATAGTGACCCTTAAGAGAACTATGGGGAAAAACACTTACCCCATAGTTCTCTTTTAACCCTTTCACTGCCAAGCAATCTGGAATGCTTTACACCACAGCTGGCCACCATTTTTGCAATGTTTCCCATTGTTTTGATACTCTATTGCTGCGTTGCTAGCATTTATAAGAGACCCCCCAAACCATATATTTTCTGAAAGCATAGGCCCGTTAGAATAATACGATGGTGCTACTAATTTTGTAGGTACTGCAATAATTGGGCAAATGTTTGTCAAATCAATATTAAACTTATAAACATACAAAATTCAATTGCTAAAGCACACTAAAATCAGTATCAGTGCACAAAACATACTTTTCCAACTAAATCTAAAAGATAAAACTGTATCGAGTTAATAAATAACAAAAATAAAAATAAAAAAAATGCGCCTTTTTACGAAATGGTAAAAAAAGGAAGTGTAAATAAATGACTTATTCTAAAAATCATTTGTGCGCTGTGTTGTGTTTGTGTTGTGATAAAATGATACAGGCTTATATTTAAATGCAACACAGCGTATCACAACGCATGGCAATGTTTCACAATGCTTTGCCACGCACTGCCACACAGTTAAATGAATGTTATTTTAAAAAGGAAAAAAAATAAAAAAATCAAGCACAATGATGCATTCTAACAACACACTGCAGCTCATGGGCATACACCACAATAGGGTGCACGTGTATGTTATGTGTGTGGGGGGGGGGGGGGGTTGTGTTTTATTCTTTTTGTTTTATGTTTTTAATATATTTTTTTTTCTTTACTGTTGGGGGGGGGGGGATGGGCTTTAAAGAAATATGAGGGGTCTAAACAGATCTCTGACATTTCCTTTTTTGAAATTGAAAAAGAAATTGAGGACAATTGAGATGGGAATTTGTGTCAATAGTTGTCAGCCGCTGATGACAGCTATTAATTTAAAGGGGACCGTCAGGAGAACCATTCTGATATAAGTTCATGGTCACTAAATTGACCATGAGCTTATAGCAGAACGGTATAAGTCACTAAAGTATGGCATACTGACATTTCCAGCTGGAAACAGGTTTTTTCCGCCATATGCCATATGTCGGTGGCACTTTTTTCATGCTTTTTTTCCTTTATTTTTACCTGATGATCCTGCCAGTAACACACTTCCTGTCCCAGGGTGACAATGCAAACTCACAGTACCGTAGAGTACTATGAAAAAAGAGTTGGACTGAGGGTATACTTAGTTTAAGGTATGTATTTATAAACAATAGGCAGAGCCATTCGCCCTGCGAAATTGCCTGTACCTTCGTTCTGTGCGAATGGAGGCAGAAAAAAATGTCATTAGCATATTTTCTCTTCAGATCGAATGTAATATCAGGAAAATACTGCATTATGCCCCCTAGATGGAGATTAGGAGCATAAGGAAGGTATTCTAAGTGTCAGAAGAAAATTTTTGAACATCGTAAATTTCAGTTCTACATACCAGTGCAGGTTGTGTCTTCCAAACACTACAGCAGCACTAAACATTCTTGTATGTGTGAGAGAAGAATGTGACAAGCTTTGTCCTGTGTAATGGATTCATTCACCCATGTGAACCAACCCCATAGTGGGATAGAAATCTGGAGATCCCTTGTACAAAAGAACCTGGTCTGTGACATTACATTTTTAATATGATGCCCTTACCTAGAAGTCATCTGGATGCTGAATGTTTTTGATGCATTGCTGAATTTCCCCCTCAGTGTTATGCAGGGTCAGCGCAGAGCAAGCTACAATAATAACAGCCTGTAGAGTTATGTGAGCCCAAAGTCAGGCATCCTATAGTGCACCAGTGTGATATCGCCGTGTAACATCTGCAGAACACAACAAGTAAAGCCAGTCCATAGAGACATCCTGACCCAACATATGTCAGGCTACTCTCTGTACAACAGAATAGAAACTGATCTGATATTACCAGGTAAACATAAATATATGCATGCTAAAAAAGCAAATCACTGCATATTACTAATCATAATCCAATTTGTGACGTATCTTTTCATTTTGATTGTATTTAAATGCATTAACATGTTGATTATTCATACAATCTTTATTTATCATTAACTTAGTAACTTACATTTATAAGTCAAACTATAGAAGGAACTACCAAGCTGCATACTAGATTTATGTCAAAACACATTTAAAGCAGTGATCCCAACCTGAAAAAAAGAAATTTCAGGGAGGTGCCCTTCTCATTTCAGGGAGGTGCCCTCTGCCCCCCCCCCCCCCAACCGGGAGGGGGGAGAGATAGGCAGAGCCAGCTGTCATGCAGCTGAGTGGATCTTGACAGCATTGTCGGGATCCTTCCCGGCTGTGGCGGTCTCAGTATACCTCCAGCTGTAGCTCGCGATATACTGAGCTTTGGGTCACGGGAGGAGGTTAGTATATGTCCTCCCGTGATTTTCAAGAGAACTATGGGGGACACTTACCCCATAGTTCTCTTTTAAGGAACAGCAGCATACTGATAAGGTCACCACTCTGCTCTCTCCTTCTGTGTGCATGTGCACTGTGCAAGACTGATAGCACTGTGCGATGCAGTAGTCATGACTGGCTCTAGGTGACAGCTGCTGCACAAATGATTGAAGGGGGCTAAAATCAAGAAAAATATCAAGAAAAGCCACGTATGTATACTAATTCTGTTTGAAAAAATATTTGATCTGTTTTTATATCTACCTAGAGTTATATCTGTCGTGATTTCATATTTAATTGAGCTGCAGGCATAACTTATTACTGTAGAAATAGCCACATTTTCTAAATGAGTTGAGTATTTATTTCCAAAATATGGGTAATATGGTCTAAAATACCTTCTATATGAAGCAGATAAGACCCACATTTAGGAAGCTCTGGCCCACCTGTACTTGCACTATACCAGTTGTAAACCAGATCTACAGGGAGTATTATATCATGTAGCATATTTCTTGCTGGTAGTTAATTATTACTGATATGAACTGTCAATATTTTTTTAATACCGTACCATGACGTCATAGAACATACTGAACCTTGCCAGAGGCCATGATACACATCTCAGGAGCTGTTTGGCATGCAGTGAACAATGCCAGTATGCATAATGATTCATGAGTCCATAGCAGTTCTAGCCATGATGCAATTCTGTCATTTAAACTTCAAATGAGTCTACTTACTGTAGAATGTGCTCTGATTTGGGGGTGCCTTAAATTACTGATGAACAACCGAATCTTAAATAAGTGTTGGGTTTATTTACAAATAGGGATATACATACATATTACAATTAAGGGAATTTGAAAGGGGAATTGGGGATAGGAATTGAGGGTAAGGATCCTACAGCTAGCTACACCATTCTCTCACTCTCATTCACACAAGCCATGGGTTTTTCTCTGTTCTCCGGACACGCCTCTCTAGCAGGTCTCTGCAAATCACATTCTTGATTGTAGAGTTCAGAAAGACTTGTCTTGTCCCAAAGGTCTTGCTTGTCAGCTAGGTTAGTGTCACACAGGAAGAAGGTTCCATCATATGGCCCTGCCCCCATCCCAGCATATATGCCTTGCTGACACAGGTGAGGGCAGTAAATACCAGCAGGGGGTCGGGCTTGCCCCAGGACATGACAGTCCAGCAGATCTCCTTTGATCAGTGTCCAGCCCCAAGAACCCTTTGATGGTCTTCATTCGCATATCAAACAGTCACGGGCAGCTCACGATATTAAGGAACCTTTCCATCAAAGATGTATCGTAGATGTCAATTATTTTAGCTTCCAACACTTACATTTTTATATTTAAAAAAAAATGGCTGCTACCTAAATTTCAATTGTGGCCATTTTTTAAATAGTTTCCCAGCAATTGTTAAAAAGAAAAATTACGGTAAGTTCTGTCTGCAATACTCCCCTCCTTTCCAGTTGTCCCCCTATCAGTAAATCAATTCCGCCACTGGGTGAGCTTGGCCTTCCATATTGAATGACACCCAACGTCATTAAACTGGAAGACTGTCTACATAGTGTAAGGACAGGGTGTGATGGACCGGGCCAAATAAGCACTAAAATAATTTACAAGCATCATTGTCTTATATCTTTCCTTTTCTCGCCTTAAGAGACCTTATCTCAAGCCCCAATATTTCATGCCCTACCATCCCAATATTTATCAGCTATCAGCATAACTGATACTCACTTTAACTACATGCCGTCCAGACGATTGTAAATAAACAGCCGGAAGGCTGACACATAAGGCCGGGCGGGTGTTTAAACCCAGTACATTATTTTTTATAGATTCATGACTTGCCCTTTTTTTTAGCACAGGATAACATTGTGCAATAAAACAGGTAACAAAAATATAATGTTAAATAAAATGTCAAAACTTTCATAATTGATGAACTGTGGAAAATGGCACATGAGCAAACATAAAGCTTTTTTTAAAGATTCACTAACTTGTATTGTAATGTTTACGACTTTATCAGGACATGCTGTTGCACAAGGGACATTCCAGGATAATTGCGGTTGAGTGCTGGGGTTCATGGCACCATATGGTCAGTGCACCTGAATAAGCTATAAAGTGTTCTCTGTGCTCAGCTGTATTTACAGTGCTCACTGCTCTCGGTTCAACTGCTGGCCCGTACTGGGGATTTCCTAATGAAAACACTAATACAAGCTACTCCCTGCTGTCCAGGAGTACTAGATTCTGCCATAGAGGGTTACTGCCTGGAATGTACTCTGAGCTAGTCAGATGGAGAATCTCATGAGGGAGACAAATAAACTAAGTTACAGGAATTAAAAAAATGTGCCAGTTGTTATAAAATGTATAAGGATATTGCACAACCATTTACATGCCTGTCAGCCACATAGTTGCTTACATTAAAGATATACACTGGACACAAAATCTTTCAATTAAACCCCAACAGCCATAATGGATATGAATCCACTTTGTGTGCACCATATTCAAATACACTTATTACCTTGTAAAAATAACAGTGACATCATCACTGTGCTGTGGGAGGAACTTGGTAGGAGCACAGACTGCTTGCAGAAAAGTACAGTAGCGGGGCGGATACAAGACCAGTCACCAGGCACAAGGAGAGGGAGCAGCAGTGACCGGTCTTTATTACAGGAAGCTCCTGCACAGAGGAAATGTTTAACATTTTTTTACACAAAGCCCACCAAGATTCATGTAAGAATACACGCCTCTTGTATTTAAATAATATTTGCTTGTCACAGAGTTCAGCTTTATAAAAAAAATAATTGCCTATCTAATGTTGTGCTTGGCATCTGAAGTATTGTTATGTATGTTATGTTAGCGCAAGGTAACAATTTACAACATAGGAGATCAAAAATGACCACGTGCCATGTAATTACATGGATGCAATATACTAGATGCCTGCATCTAAACATACCATCCAACAAGTTATTATTATTAATATTATACAGGATTTATATTGCGCCAACAAGTTTCACAATGATTGAATATCCAGAAGGCATTGGTATATTCTAATTTTCAATTCAAGAAGCAGCTTTATGCAGTATTCCAAAGCAACAAACTAAATCAAATAAGGACAAGCAGAACAGCAGAAAATGATTACTGACTGGTTGGTATACTTTTTTTTTTTTACTTTAATACTTTTTTTATTTTAATAATACAATACATAAACTCCACTGTGGGAGGCGTTGTTGAAATCCACCTAGAAGCCGAGCCACAAATAATGGCCTAGTTATTGCCACCTTTGTATAATGCTCCATCTTCATGGATCCAAAAATACCCAGAATATATAACATTGGATTATTAGAAATATGAACTCGAAAAGCTAGATTTATTATATCCACTATTTCCTGCCAATATCGTTTCAATTTCGGGTAGCGCCACAGCAGATGTATCAACAAACCTGGTTCGACCCCACACTTTGGACATTTAGAATCTTCCCTGAATCCTATCCTATATAGGAATTCAGGGGTCCGGTATGTTCTATGTACAATATAGAGCTGTGTTAATTTATGCGACGCAGGCGGTGAAACTAATTGGATTGAAAATAACGCCTCCCTCCAGAGGGTATCACCCAGTGGGCCCACATCCAATTCCCAACCCACCTTACATTTCATAGGGGATTTATCAAGGACTCCAGGCAATACATTTGCATACATCTTTGAAATCAACCCTCTCGTCATAGTTGTATCAAAAAGTTTATCTATAGCCGCATTTACATTAATATAAATCTCACACACACCTGGATGTACTGTGAGTGCATGCCTTAGTTGCAAATATTTATATAATTGGGCATTGGGTATTAAATAACTTGCCTGTAACTGTTGGAACGAGCACAAGACACCATGATCATAAATTTGCGCCAATGTCTCAATTCCCATTTTCTTCCATATTCCAAATCCTTGGAGTTTATTTACCTCGTATAGTTCCCCATTGTCCCATATCGAAGTATACTTTGTAAACCCAGAAATATCCAGCAACCCCTTAATTGATTTCCACATTTTACCAATTAATCTTAAAGTGGGGAAATTTGAAAATTCTTTCAAATATAAAGTAGTTTCAAGGGCCATAAGGGGGTCTCTATTTTGAAACAAACATTTAATGATATCATATGCCCCTATCCTCTGTCCTGGCAAGTTCCATCCCGCCAGGTGTCTTAACTGTGTGGCCAAAAACATTATCCATAAATTTGGAAGTGCCAAACCCCCGTTTTTTTTAGGGTATGGCAAAGTTTCCGTGCTTGTTTCTTCTTCCATATTAACTCCCTAAATACTGTATTTATCCTCCTAAATATAGTTTGAGAAATCCAACATGGAGAATTATACAGTACATAGGTGAGTTGAGGCATCCAAATCATTTTAATGAGATTTAATCTGCCAACCAGCGAAAGGGAAAGTTTGCACCATACATTGCATTGTAGAAATTTCTGCAAAATTGATATTAAATTATCTTCCAAATATGCCTCAACATTTACTCTGATCCTGACACCCAAATAAGAAAGTGATTCCACTATTTGTATATGCTGCGTTCGCATCGGCAATGCACATGGAAGAGGATCAATCGGAAGTGACATGGATTTTTCGCAGTTCACACATAGCCATGAGAACCTACCAAATTCCTGAAGTAGAGACATCACTTCTATTAAGGAATGATTAGTATCAGCTAAAAAGACCAATGTATCATCTGCATATAGTAGTATCTTATCCTCCACCTTGCCCCGCTTAAATCCCACTATGGTTGGTATACTTTTTAAGTAAATAGTTGTGTTTTTAATAAGAGCTTTCTCTTTCGTTAAATGTTACTGTTGGATACTCTTTATTGAGCCAGGCAACCATTAATGAGAAACTCCAGGAAATAAGTGAAATCAGGGAATGACTAATGACTAATACTGCAACTGTGCCAAAATCAGAAAATGCACCTATTTGACCATAACCTGTTCTTTGTATTCTACTGATGTCGTTATTATATAAGAACAACATAAGTACTGCTGGAAGGTACTACAGCTTCTCATCTCATGACTTTGTGCAATGTAACCCCCTCTCCCAGTCAGAAGCCCTAAGTATATTACCGTGGGTGAAACTGAGAACACCTAGGTCAGGGGCGCCCACAATTTTTCAGCACTAATGTGCCTGCGTTCCTGGGTGCGGGCGATTGCACTGTGGGCGGTGGGCATGGCTGCTGTGCCATTGACTTCAATACAACCCCACAACCCCGACAAATTAGGGGTCTAAACAGCCCCCTGATATTTCCCTTTTAAAAAAGAAATTGAGAACACAAAGTCCTCAATCTCTTTTTATGCGTACCAGCCTGAAGTGAATAGCCGAACAGTGTTCGGCTCACTTCACTTCTGATCGGTCATTCACTCGGCTGCCCTCGGCAGCTTGGTGAATAGACCCCTATGTGTTCCCAGTTATTTACAAACACTGGAGTGATCAGCTGATCGCTCCAGTGTTTGTCCTGCACAGAGAATCGGAACATATCACTGATATGTACCGATCCACTGCCACTCGACCACGCACAGGGGCATCAGCTTCTTCCCTGGATCCGCGCTGCTCTCCCTGGCTGAGGCAGCGGCGGATCCGAGGAGAAGTGAAAGAAGCGCTGCAGCCGTGGGGGGTGGAGCCGCTGTCATAGAACTAAGGCCGAGCGGTGAGGGGAGAGAGAGGAGCCGGCTGTCAGAACCTGGCCAAGCTCCCTCCTCCGCCGCGTGCTGCAGCGGTTCTTTCACTTCTTGGATCCCCGCTGCATACAGATGGGGGAGAGCAGCGGGGATCCAGAGAAGAACCACGGCCGGGAGAGGAGGCCCTCACGATCTACCACTGATCGCTACGCGATCGACTGGTAGAACGCGGTCGACCTTATGGGCACCCCTGACCTAGACTGATCAGGGTTCCCAGAATAGCAACAAAATAATTTTAAACTGTAGGTTGGTCAGCTACACTACAGCTATACTGATGATATACAGAAGGCTTGGTCAGATAGGTAATGTTCCCTGAATGCATTCAAGGATGTAAATTAAACCTGTCTCTGGTTTGAGTTACTGTTAACTACTGAAGCAGGCATTGAAAGCTTAAATATACTTTCATTTATCTTCAAACTTTCTCCAAAAGCCCCAAGCGCTCATATAAAATGTAAAACATTCTGCTCATAGTCAAAGCTTTGCTATGCCCACTGCAATGCAAATATTAGAGACTGATGTCAACTGTTGAGGGATGCGGGATGGGAAGGGGGGTCTTAAATCTTTGACCGGGAGCTTAGAAATGGAGTACCCCAAGTTGTGGGGTCCCAGGATGCTGTTAACCATAAATGAAGGTACATGAAGGCACCTCTCATCCCTTCTTTCAACTTTTTAGGTCAGTTTTCATAGTCTAAACCTGTGACATAGATGAAGGTACATACGCTCCAGTCAAAATGATAATGAAACTTTGAGATGCCTGACCTTTTTGATGGCATTCTAATGATCTGAGAACCCCCTACTTGTGGTGCAGGAGAGGAATTTACAAATACATCGCCTGTAGGCCCCTTCTTGTATCGTCCATACAGAAAGTCTCAAGTGGAAAAAAAATTGCATGATACGTTTCTTTTAACCAATCAGATTGCAACTGCCTTGGTAGAATGAAAGTGACTGTTCATACAGAAAGTAGAGATTTTATAGCAGTGGTTTACTCTGAGTGTGTCTACGCTTCCTGCTCACAACCACTAAAATGTACATTTCAATGGTAGCATGGCTTATCTAGCAGCATGAGGTCCAGTCACAAAATAAGATAAAATAATACAACATTGAGCAGTTTGTCACCCCATGACTCTATGCCACTTGCACTTGCTTTGGGAATTACATCCATTACTTTTTGAAAATAGCATTCGAGCAGAATCTCCCATGCTGAGCAACCTTCCAAAAGTACAGATGAGTCAAAATTGAATGTGATCTCAGCTTAGTCATGTCCAATCTTTAATTTAGGATAAATCTTCCTTATAACTATCTTGCATAGCCGGAACAACATCCTATTTTTAGACTAATGTTGTTACATGGTTCAACTTCTGCTCATTACATATTATTAGCTTCTTCAGCATCACAAGCTGGTGAACTCCCTTTAAAATCTGTTTGCTCTGTAAAGCCTTCTACAAATATCAGATATTATTATGGCAGTTGTTATTTATTATAATGATCCAATAATTGTTCTGGTCACATTGCATTTCACTTTCAATATATTTTCATTTGAGCAAAATTGCTATCCTCCCTCACTCTAATACCCCACTCTGGGCAAAATATGATCCCACTCACACCCCCCTCCTACCTATCCAGTTTTTGTTCTTACCTGGTGAAGCAAGTTATATTCACCTAACTCTTCTGTCTAAGTCCCTTGCTAGCATAATTTCCTGCCTTATGGGACCGCTAACCCAGCGTTGCAGATGGTCCTTCACCAGCCAGCCCTCCACAGTTCCCTTGAGATGACATCATGCCTCTTCTGGATCCCGAGGGGACCCATTGCTGGACAGCCAGTAGGAAGTGTCCACGACATACAGGCAGTCAGGTGGACACCCGAAGATGCACCCCACCAGAAGTAAACAAAAGAGAAGAAGGTTGCCTGTTTAATTTGGGGACCCCATTCAGAGGGGACCCTGTTAGTCAGGAAATTACCTGAGTTTAGTTAGTGGCTCAGGAAGCAAACGTTTTGTACATTTTTGCTATAGACTGTAAAAAGCCCTTCAGTATTGGTTGTTGGTTTGCTGTCCTTTTGAATAAAAGTGCAGGACAAACCTACTTGGATTGTTCCTGGCTGTCGCCTAATTTTAAGTAGGTGCACCTTTTGTCACCAAAACAGCCCTGACCAGTCAAATCATGGACTCCACTAGACCTCTGAAGGTATGCCATGGTGTCTGGCACCAGGCCCTCACTAGCAGATACTTTAAGTCCTGTAAGTTGCAAGTTGGGGACTGTATGGATCAGACAAATTTTCCAGCACATCCCACAGATGCTCAATTGGATTGACACCTGGAGAATTTGGAGGCTAATTCAACACCTCAAACTCGTGTTACTTGTGTTCCTCAAACCATTCTTGAACCATCTTTGCTGTGTGGTAGGGTTCATTATCCTGCTAAAAGAGTCCACTGCCATAAGGAAATAACGTTTCCATGAAGGGGTGTACTTGGTCAGCAATAATGTTTAGGTAGGTGTTACTTGTCAAAGTAACATCCAAATAAATGGCAGGGCCCAAGGTTTCTCAGCAGAACATTGCCCAAAGTATCACACTGCCTATGCTGGTTTGCCCTCTTATTATACTGATTCCTGGTGCCATCTCTCCCAGGGTAAGCAATGCTCACACAACTGGCCATCCACATGATGTTAAAAAAAAAGCATGGTTCATCAGTCCAGGCCACCTTCTTCCATTGTTCCGTTGTTCAGTACTGATGTTCATATGCCCTTTGTATTTGTAGGTGCTTCTGGCGGTAGACACAGGTCAGCATGCGCACCCTGACAGGTCTGCGGCTACACAGCCCCAAACGCAACAAACTGCTATGTACTGTGTGTTCAAACACCTTTCTATGGGAACCAGCATTAACTTTTACAGCAATTTGAGCTACAGTAATTCTTCTATTGGATCAAACTACACGGACCAGCCTTCACTCCCCATGTGCATGAAAGAGCCTTGACTGCTCATGACCCTGTCGCCGGTTCACCAGTTTTCCTTCCTTGGACCACTTTTGGTAGGTTCTGGCCAATGCAGACCCGGGAACATCCCACAAGATCTGCAGTTTTGGAGTTGCTCTGACCCAGTTATCTAGCCATCATAATTTGTCCCTTGTCAAATTTGCTCAAATCCCTTGCCCATTGTTTCTGCTTCCAACACGTCAACTTCAGGGGCAAAATGTTCAATTGCTGCCTAATATATCCCATCTACTTCCAGATGCCATGGAATAATCAATTTTTAGTCACTTCACCTGTCAATGTTATGGCTAATAATGTTATGGCTGATCAGTGCCACTTTATTAGGTATACCTGTGCAATTGCTTGGTAACACAAATTGCTAATCAGCCAATCACATGGCAGCATCTCAATGCATTTAGGCGTCTAGATGTGGTGAAGACGACTTGCTGAAGTTCAAGCCGAGCGTCAGAATGTGGAAGAAAGGGGATTTAAGTAACTTTGAATGTGGCATGGTTGTTGGTATATATATATATATATATATATATATTTGCTGTGGTAAACATAAAAAGTGGCTGTTCTGCATGTTTACTTTACTTGTCAAAAAGTGTTTCTGTTCAAACAAGGGTTTCACCGTCCTCACTTGCCTATGCAACTAAATACACCGCATTGTATTTCAGGATTAGTATTCCTTTAAGTGTAGAGCATTTAAAAATAATGCATTGTCCTCCGCTGGCCTGTGTGAGTTTCCTCTTCTCATACAATAGCAGTGCACCCCTCCTTTCCTCCTCTCTCTCTCTGCACAGGCTTTCCTGCCCTGTTCTGATCCAGAATTCCTGAATTACAGGGCACATCCGGCAAGACTCTGGCCTTCCGCCAGGCCTCCGCCACTCTGGTACCAAGTAGATTTGGCAGCAATATGGCGTTGCTATGGATACACTTAATGTGCTGTAGGGCACCCCGCCTTGCCCTCAGTTCTAAGGGAATATTTGCAAAGCTTTTCCAATTATATATCATTTCAGACTCTGACGTTCTACATTAACCATTTCCCCAAAAGCTTCTCAGACCTTTCAAAGTGTTATAGGTTTAGTCTCAGTTGTTCTGGTTTCTATGGATCCTATTTAAGCTGCATCCTGCTTTAAGAAAATACATTGTGATTCTAAGATCTCTATAACAACCCTGCTGGAAGGAAATACACCTTGATTCTAACATCTTCAGAACAAATATGTTCATTAATACTGTAACGTATAATTCAAAGGTATATAATATACGCCAGTCTCCAAACAATAGGCAGTGGAGCAGGTTATTCTGTCCCGTGTGTGCTTGTAGAAACTGGAATACATTTTGAAAGCAGAGCCTTTATATATTTAACTTGAACCTTTATTTGATGATATTTGGTGTAAATGTTATATACAGTACATAAAAAAAATAATTGCAGAGTGCTCGCATGCAACCCAACTCTTTCTACTTCAGAAGTACCAGAATTGTCCTGGTGAAAGTGACATTTCTATAGCACCTTAAAAAGGATGTGAATTCTGGAATCTGTGCCCAAAACAAAGGCTCGGGTTAAAGGACGACTTCGCAGTACTTACCATACCATGTTCTAAACTGCATCACTGTGTGGTGGTGGCCATCTTGGTAGAGGCAGGGCTTTATTTCTTCATATCTGAATCTCTACCAAGGAGAACAGCGAGCAGCACAGCAATGAAGTCACCAAATGTTCATACTGCAGATATACAGCTATGAGGCTATAGACTCCTAGGTACCCCACACACAGCAGGTAGTGCACTCCTGTATTTCAGGAGGAATTTCAGACAAAGGGTAAATTTTTCAGTGTGCAGCTTTCAAAAACATCAATTAACAATTAACAGCACAAATAACGTTTCTAGATGTTTTTGAGCTCAGCTCCCCTTTAAAGATAATTCCGGCCAATATTTGGTTTCAATAGTGTGTGTAAGAGTTACAATTTTAATTCTGTCTGTGACCCCAATGGGAGTGTCTCCCCCACTTCCTGTCCTTGTGATGCCCGGACATGAAATGTGCGTGTAGGGGGGAGTTTGTAACCAGGGCAGGAAGGCATGGACAACAACAAAAACATAGTCAGTAACCATAAATCCTTCTACATTATAATAAAACATTTATTTTTGACTGTGTCTGTCTAACAGCATATAAGAGAAAATCTTCCCAATAGGAACACGCAATTGCAAAAAAACCCTTCCTAGCTCTATCCAAAATGAAATGTAAAGTGTTGGCTGGAATTGGAATTCTCACCTTTCTTCCTGGCCCCTCGGTGGTCCACAGTCAAAGTGAACACCAAGGAAACATTACAACACTGAATCTACATCCCTGTACTGATTCATCCATGCCCATAGTGGTAATATAACCATTAAATACCAAAACAAAAAAAACAAGATAAGGCTCCAATCACATGAACAGGACAATCCAAAATCAAAATCTGGACACCAATATCTTGGTGTTCAAATTTTGGATTTAGATGGGGATTGTATATTTATCATTGTATGACCAATAAAGATTTATATTTTGATATGACTAGAACCTTATTTCAATTTGTTTTTTTGGTATTTGGTGCGGGCAACCGGCCCTTTATTTCTATTTTAGGCATGTAGATAAAGAGTGTGTTCACACATACAGTATAATATTAATTAATATTAGTTATAATATTAAGTTCAGGGAATGTATTTTTAACCTTTTTTTGTATATATGGTAAGGTGTGTGTGGACTGAGCTTAGTGCTAAGGGTGGGGATTCAAGGCATGGTAGAGAAGCAGCATCAAGAAACCTTCCAGGGTGGGACAGTTCTAGTTTTTAGAGATTAATAAAGGAGAGGTATTTGCTGACTTTATTTCCACTTTAATACCTCCAGGTAATTAATAAATAAATCTAGAAAAACTGTGCCCAGCACTGATCTCTGTGGTACACCATGGCTAACCTTAGCATATTTTAAACATGTGCTGTTTAACTACCTTTGTCCTCTGCTGTTTAACCAGTATGTCACCCATGTAGAGATATTCTTCCCTAATCCGGGAGTCCTCAACTTCTGTACCAGGAAATTACTTGGAACATTATTGATTGCTTTAGCAAAATCCAAATATATGACATCAGCATCCATTTTTAAACGGCCTCATACAAAACTGACAAGAGTAGTTAAATATGAGCTCATTTTTCACAACCCCATGCTAATTTACTTGTTTTAGAGTAATCACAATATACAGTATATGTATATATTCTTGCCTTTTCTTTCAAAAAGCTTTGAAAAATGTACACAACATGTAATAAGTAAGTTGCACTTACCTTCATGACATCCTTCACTTGATTTTCTTCTGCAAAATGTTGGCTTTCTTGTTATTCAGCTGTTACATGCAAACTCCCAGTCCCTGTGCTCTACATCTTTTGAATTAAAGTAGTTGGACACATAAAAGTCTGTGGGGACTTCCCAACTACCCACAGCAGAGTTCACGTACTAAAAGTGTGCAGATGGTGGCTGAAACAGCGGAAAGAGCTCACAGTTTGTAGCAGCAAATCTAGTGAAGGATGCTAGAGATAAGTGTAGCCCTCTGCATGTAGCTCCCCCAAACCTGCAGCTTGTAGATACCTGGATTTCTCCTTTAAGCCTCATTCACACCTGTATGATTTTATGCGCGTTGGCTGACGCACAACAATGCACTACAAGCCTGTTTACAACTGTGCCTTGTGATGTTGTGTTTTGGAAAAAATGCCGGTGCTTCTTTTGCTGGGACGTACTGAGGAGAATTTATCAAAACTGGAGAAGACAAAATCTGGAGCAGTTGCCTATGGCAGCCAATCAGCTTCTCTCTATAGTTTGTTCAGTTAAGCTTTGAAAATGAAAGGTGGATGCTGATTGGTTGCCATGCACAGCTGCTCCAGATTTTGTCTGCTCCAGTTTTGATAAATTCCCCTCATCATGTTTTTGGCCTCATTGTCTTCAACAGAAGGGCATGAAAATATGCATGCAACATGCATTTTCCTGTGTCAATGCGTGTAACAATGCACAAATGAAACAAATGGCAAACGCACTCATCAATCCATAACTATCTTTAAAGTAAGGTGCACATAGAAGCTAGTTATGAATTCATGAGTGTGGGGTGTGGGGACACACTGGGGGCCTCAGCTGCTATTGTGTTGTACGGGGCTTCTGATGTGTCCCTGTACCGTTAAGGAGGTTGGGCTACCTCCTGTAGAACCTGCAGCCAATTTGTCCTTTGCTATATATGCTCCATGGAAACTCTCATAGATTAGAGTTAGGACCACACTACACAGAGGGGCCTTGACGAGTGTGGTCTCCACATATTGGAGTGTGGTCTCCACATATTTTGCAAAAGTTGTGGAACTAAAACCTCAGTTTTTAACCCTAATAGTTAGTGTAATTTTTTTTGCAGGCTGGCTAGTGAGTGTGCTGGGAAATTTTTGCGTAAAAACGCACAAAAACACGCAACACAATTGGGCTAAAAGGGGCATGAAAATGTAGATGTGCAGGTGTGAATAGGGACTTTTAATCAAACAATCCCAATATATCCAGTGTGCTGCTCTACTACATTTGTTGGAACTTTTGCACAGCCTCAGAGAGAAACACAAGCACACAGTCTGATATGCATGCGGCACATGGCTTGAACCAGGAAGGAAGTCACAGCTTTATTCTCTACCTTATTCAACACAACAGAGCATACCATAGATATATAGCAGAACTTAAAAACACTGCCATCTAGTGACCAGAATTGTATATTGCAGGAGTTATTGCTATAATCACAGTAATGTGTATTCTAACAACATTAAACTCATAAATTGTGAAAGAGGCTGTACTTTGTTGGTAAAACTGTGCAGAGCATTCTCTTTGAAATCCAGTCACCTGACCTTTGCCATAGCATTGGAACATGTTAAAACGGCTGATATCCAGGTTTTCATTGCTATCTGTATCTCATTGGTTAGATTCACCCTCATTGGTCCTGGTTACCATTGTTTTCAGTACAGAAAGTGTTAGGAAATCCAACAGGAACAGAAGGTGAGGACAAATCTTCCAGAGGAGAAACCTGTTCTGGTGATACTATCTAGTGGAGATATCCCCTCACTTCTAAAATAATGCCTCTTACTTCCTGCGGCCCAGGAAGCAAAGGTACAACTCCCAAACATGACAGAGTTCTTAACCATTTCCTATTCTATCCTAAATTAAAAAATAACGGATATACATACAATTTAATTAATGCCACATATGTTTTTTAAAATGTGCTCACAGTACAAGGGGCATCAGTGGCTTTATGCACTCAAGCTAGGAAAAATAGTTTTCCTCGGCAGACAGGAAGGTGAATAACTCATGCAGAAAACATGTATTTCATTAACTGATACTGCAGCTGTTGCACATATGTTCAGTAGCATGAAGGGCCTATAACAGCAAAAGCTGTAAACCAGACAGGGCCATCCATATAATTAGGCACCCTTAGGTGGTCACCTTAGGCAGCATCTTACTGGGGTGGCAGGTATGGGCGGGGAGCTCTGTGATTCTCTGTCAGACTTTCCGGCCCAGCTCACTGACGTCATTAGTTGGCAGGGAGCTATGCGGGATGCTCTGGATGTCACTCCTGGTATAGGGGACCTAATCTGTAGCCTCTGACAGTTTCAAAGGACTGCACAAAATGTTCAGTATATGACAAAAAGCTATTAGAGACTCCAGACATACTAGAAGAGATGCTCAGAGACTACAGAAATGCAACAGGGGTGGTGAGAGACTTTGGACAGACTACAGGAGACAGAGACTTGGGACATGCTACATGAGACTGATAGAGATCACTGTCATTATAGCATCTTTACAAATATATGTTTCCACTAGTGACTGCTGGGTTCTGCAAAGGGATGCATGACAAGTACCAAAGGGCAACTTGTGGCCCTTGGGCCGCAGGTTGGACAGCAGGGCTGTAAATGTTGACTGTCCACAAGTAGGCCACAAGAGTGGGAAGCAAGAATACAGTGACTTGAGGTCTGTATAGCCATTTGATTTTTTGATCAGGGTGCAAGGGAGTCCCTTGGGCAGCACACTTTGTAAAGTGCTCCTACCCTTTAAATCAGACCAGTATGAAGTCAGTTCTGATGGGTCGATTTGCTCCCTGCTCTATTTTACTGAATACTCCAGTATGTCTGCTCACCTAATGATCCAAAAGACAGGAAAAATGGTAACAAGATGCCCCCCTAATGCTAGGAGCAAGCCTTATGACAAACTTCAAATGACCTTGCCTGCTTCCACACTCCATGCTATAAGTGTTGGCTCCAGGTAAACAAGTCGTGCATCAGACGTCAACTCTACCATTTCTCAGGTTACTGATCACAGGCAAAACAGTTTCAATTGATTTGATAGCAGATAGACGCACATTGTTTGCTTTACAAAATGGGGTCATTTTGTGGGTGTTTCTACTGTCCTGGTATTTTAGGGTCTCAAGAAATGTGATAGGCAGTCAGGGCACCAGAGTTGATGCATTTCCAATTATATGGTATGTATACCATTGTTCTGTAGATTGATTTCCCGCGATTCTCGTATGAGAATCGAGCAGTGTATGGGCACCTTTAGTGAGGACACTCTTCAAAAGACCTTATTATTCTAAAATGTCATCAAGAGAAACAAACCAAAATGTCACTTTCGTTTATAATTTTGTTTATCTCTTTTATAAAGCACAAAAAAGAAAAAATCTTTTCTGATGGCATTGACTTTTATTTGATCTAGATCTTCCTGCATAATACTGGATATCTTCTGAGACTGCATTGAGCTTGCTGTGCATGACCAGAAATGACAGCCATGTTAGTGCGATCTCCAACAACCACTTCTGTACACACTGGGAGACTTTCACGTACAGCAAAGCCAGGGCCAATTCAAAGGTTTAATGGTACAGATGGGCAAAGTAAAGGTCAGAAACTTGAAAGGATATTAAACGAAAAAAGTGGATACTGTATGTCGCATTTATAACAAGAAATAGTAAACTTGTGGTAAAAGTCCACTTTTTGACAAAATAATAAATGAATAATATAATTAAAGAAAACAAATTAGCATTTTTTGTATTTTGCATTGGAGTCAGTAAAGCATTGCAACCGCAATCAGTAGATCGTGGGTGCAATGCTCTGGCTCCTGCAGACTTTGCCTCTCGTACCTTGGTATGGACAGCAACATGGATGGGAGGGAGAACTAATGGACTACAAGTGTGGTGACTTTCACTGCACTTGTAGTCCATTGGGAACTGTACTTCCCTCTGCTATGCTGTCAAAGGACCTGTGAATGAATGACGGGGCTGTGTGGGCAGATCAGTGCAGACCTACGCCAAAATACATGCAGCCTGCAGAGAGAAGAACCCCACGACTCAGGTAAATGGGGAGGGGCGGGGTGTTGCTGATGTGACCATGTTTCCTGCTGCACCCTGAATTTGGGTTTAACATGTGTGTAACATAAAGCATGGTCCACAAGGTGAACTTAGCCTTTAAATAAGAATTGCATGCACAAAGTCTAATGGGAGCGCCAAACAAAAGGTGCAAGAGTCCAGAATTCTTGATTATCAGTACTAGTTCACAACAGGATAACACAAACCAGCCAATGAGTTTTGGGGGCCCAATACCCCCCCCCCCCTTCTTCAGGGCTCAGTTGTTGTAAATGGTAGGACACTATATCAACAGAACACATTTAAATAAGAACTGCTCCTAGCGCCAATTAGCTGATGTCTGATGTTTGAATCTGATTTGGCTGGGGAATGTTTCATAATAGAGAGGAGAAGAGAGAAATCATACCATATTTTTTAAAAAGGCCTTTTGTTTACACCCAGCAAGTTGACATATTGATATTTCTGGTCTTTGGCCAGTATTATGTCATTGCAACTGAATTATAATCAGCAGATTAGGTAACCAGCGAGATTTGTTCCTGTGGTTTATGACACCTAAATGGCTTAATATACAACCACACATCCTGCTGAGGGTAAAAATAGCTATAGCATTTTATTGTGTAGTCACTTACAATGGTTCCAACAAGATAACAAATGCCACGGTTTATTTTTATACTTATGATGTTTAAATTTAGCTACTAAGAGGCCATTATACAATGTAGTCAAACACACTGGGCTGGGATTAAACTCATTAAACATCATTATACAGACAGGTCCATTTGAAGCAAACAAAGTATCACTTGATTTTTAGTTTATGTTAAATGTTTCTGTTTTGTCTAGTACAATGATGACTAACGTTTTTTGAGACTGAGTGCCCAAACTGCAAAGCAAAATCTATTTATTTATCTCAAAGTGCCAACACTGAAAATACGTACTTTTTTCACTTTTTATTTTTTTAAATATTTGTTTATACTTTTAAAAACATTTTATTTATCTTATTATCTTTTACTTTTTGTATAATTTTTATTGATTTTATTACTTTTTTATCACTTTTTTTCATTATTATTATTATTTATTTTATTTTTTACTTTTTATAAAAAAAAAATTTTTTTAATTTTAATTTTTACTTTTTTTTCACTTTACTTTATTTCTAACAAGCCTCTGTGTGATAGCATTTGGAGGTGACAGGTTTTCTTTATGGAACCTGTCACCTCCAATACAGGAGTTTTAGCACAGCATTGTGCACGATCTTCTGTGACAGTTGAGACAGGAAGGCTGCAAGTGCAGCGTTCTGTCTCACTGTTCACATGGAGCAGATCAGAAAACAGACATTTTCTGCTCTGCTCCCTGCTCTCCATCCTGAATTAATCTGCCGTGGTCCCAGGTCCCCCAGAAGAGCGGGCTTCCCGCTGTACATTTAACCCTGCTTTCCCAAACGGATCCCCTCCTGTTCGGAGCAGTGCGGGTTGGATGTCACTACTGTGACAGTCGTGTCCGTCCAGAATTTTCCTTAATGTTGCGATGGAGAAAAAAAATGAAATTACTAGACCCCATATTGGTCTATGGGGAATTATCAGATTACACTTGATCCGTTGTTCTATCAAGAACGCCAACCCAGTCGAATTTGCTGACCTCACCATTTACAAAGTATTAATTGTGACCGTTGATAATATGCCATCCATGCATAAGCAATTACATAATAATATCAAAGGTCACAATTAACAATTGGGAATTAATACTTTGTAAATTCGACTGGGTCGGCATTCTCAACAGAACCATAGCATGATCAGGTCGTTAAAATGGAATACTGTTCCGTTTGTTTTTCCAGACCTGGCCGGAGTCAGGGGTAATCGGGTGTAAATGGATAGCCTTCCGTTTAAACACAGCTGCCCATAGACCAGCACTGGGTATCCCATCAGACCGCTCATCTGAAAGGGCCCTTACAGACCTAGCATAAGCATGCAGCAAGTAAAGTCAGTGAATTCTGAACTCCTGATTTGCATGTCTGTTTTGGGTCAAATATTCAAAGAAAGTATTAACATTATTGCCATGTAACTAGCATTTTTGGGGATGGATATGTCAGCAATGGCAGCCTACATATCTGATTGATATAGATAGATATGTTTAACACCAGATTGGGTGAGCTGCATGTTTTCCCCAGCTATGTGACTACCTATAAGGTCACAGGTGCTTACCACCAGATGATTCCACTCCACAAGCCAATACATTTGCATGGCACTCCTTAATACTTCAATATGCTTTTAGTACTAACAGAAAACTGTACATTTAGTTTGCTTCCAGCAAGAAATTAACATTATCATTGCTTGCTGGAAGCAATGCATGATGGTATATGTAGTTCTGACAAATCGAGAGGGCATCACATGAAGCAGCAGGGAAAGAGACGGAAAGCACACTGGTAATCCAGGAAGTTGATGAAAGTGATGGGCAGACTACGTAAAAAGGGATTTTTTTCAAGAAAGCTTTGATTGCATTATGAAAAACAACTCTAGTGTGTATTCCTATTACAATGTTGAAGATATAACAGGATGGTATATGCTGCAACATTACAACTCCTTTAGGGAAACATTTCCTTTACTTACAGGAAACAGCAAACTAGCTGATTTAATAAAGGTGCAATTGCCCTCCAATCTGTGCTCACTTCAAATATCCAACCATACTCAAGGTCCTGTTTTCCATGAACCTGAATGGCTGTGAGAAATTATCACTGTGTGCTTAATCGCTACCTGCTCAGGATCCTCATGTCACGGTTCCTTTGCCTAAGAACGTCAGCAGCACCTTGAACAAACATTTCGACTCAGCTAGGTCCTTCCATATTGACACTCTTAACTCTGTCTGCTCCTCGTACTAGTATGTCCCTAAACATACCTGACATTGCCGTATACCAGGAGTGGGCAACTCCAGCCCTCCAGCTGTTGTGGAACTACAAGTCCCATGAGGCATTGCAAGACTGACAGTTAAAGGCATGACTCCCAGAGGCAGAGGCATGTTGGTATATGTAGTTAAAGCACAGCAGGAGGGTTGGAGTTGCTCACCCTGCCATATACAGTAGTTTAGCCTATAACTTTTATATTGCTTTGTATACAGTTTAACCGTAACTAATGCTTACTGCTTATTTATTAGATGAACTGTTTTTTTAATTATGTGCAATAACAAAACCAATCAGAATACACAGTGAGGGATTCGTCCATTCATGCTGCTCAGCATGGATGGAAGAATCTGTTATATATTCTTTGTTTAGCCCGCAGGTTGAACAAAGAAAATATATATGTGTATATCCTGCTTAAGGGAGGTTTATAACTCCTGTCACCTTTTTTTGCCATTTGTGTCCCATTGGGGAGATTTCACTTCCTGCCGCAACAGGAAGTGAGAGGAAATCCCTCCAAAGAGAGGGAAATCCCTGGTAGTTAGCAGGATCACCAGAACTAGTGTCCCCTATTAGAGGTTTTCCCATCTATTCCTGTTCTGATGATAACCCAGAATTTGGGATTTTCTTTCACTTTCAGTCACCAGGACGAATAGAGAGGGTGAATCTCCCTGTGATCGGGGACACAGCCACCTGACAGGGGATCCAATCCCTGTCCACCGTATCCAAAACTACAAAAAAAGGAAAAACAGTGTTGCCTTTAGTTGCACTTTAAAGTGACATTAAACCCCCAGATTTTGTAACATAAAACAATACTGTAATGTGTTCCTTACTGTAATCCATGGTAGTTACCCTTCTCTTTGCTGCTCTTCCTTTTAAATCCGTATCTCTTCTCATGCTGGGCAGAACTTCTGTTTTGCAGCAGACTGCCTTGTCTCTGGAATGGCTACATGGTGTCTGTGTATCCGTTTGTATAGGTTCACAACCTGAGACAGCACTACAGGAAGAGGCACTCAGCTGCAAAGGGAAGTTCTCCCCCAGCATGAGAAGACATGAGGATTTTAAAGGAAGAGCATCAAAGAGAAGGGAAACAACCATGGATTACAGTAAGGCACACATTACAGTATTGGTTTACGTTAAAAATCTGAGGGTTTAATGTCACTTTAAGATCAAAAAGGAGGTATTGGCAATGACTTAGGGCACACAAGTTTAGGGACTGCGTACTTTAGCACCCATCTGCAAATATGGGTGACATGGGTCAGGCTTAATAATAGGACATTTCCCAACTACCTTGAACTGGAAGGGTCTATTTTCTTGGATTTAAAGAAGAACGCCAGAAAAAATTGTATTAACCCTTGCAGTGGGACTACCTCTCGTAACATCTACTTCCCTTTGTGTATGTATAGCTGGTGATCAGACATGTATCACATGTTTGCAAGCATGTTGATGGTACTGGCTACAGCAATCTGCAGAGAACGAGCCCGCAGGAGACGTCGTTATTGGGTACACCCAATCTTCAGGCTCCGGGACTCCAAGGGTCAGTTCTGGAGTTTATATGAGGATTTGCGAGCTCACCCGGATACATTTTTTTCCTTTACTCGTATGTCCATGGAAAGGTGATGGGCATGTTTAAAATGTTTGCAGTTCATGTCTTTACCTCTACCCCAACCTGTCTGTCTATCTCCCACTCTGACTGCCTCTGACATCATAAAAAGTGGAGCAAGAATACATTTTTTTTTTTTTGTTTAGCTGCATTGCGTTCCGTTTTCATTGCGTTTTGCCGCGTTTGTGCGTTTCCTGACCGTACAAAATGTGACATGCAGTATTTTTTCTGTCGTAACCTGAACGGACTGCGCACGTGAGAACTGTAGCCCATAAAACACATAGGAATACATTGGGATGCATATTTAGTGCAGGAGCGTACGGATCAGGTCAGCACAGAAAACGGACATCGTGGAAACAGGCCCTTAGGCCTCATTTATGCCTAGATTAAAAAAAAAAAAAAAGGTTATACTCTGAGCTGGCTTCTTCTTAGACTGGCCCTTCTAGTGTCTCTCCCCCTCCTCCGTAGTGGTCTAAGGTCCCGTAAATCATCCGCTCGGAGATGCGGATAAGTATAACTTTGTTATTTTTGTCCCTAGACACAAATAAGCACTTAACTCATGCAGTACGTGGGTATGTTTTCCTGGAGTTGTTTTTTTTTCAATCAAAAGGATTTGTAGATAGTCAGCTGGTATTGTAACAAGTGAGGAAGGGCAGGAAATATATGGGGCTGATAAATGTTTGCTATGGCAGCACAGACAGTTTTTCTTTCCAAACCTTTCATTCATATAACTATGCTTACTGATCTCCACTTTACTGCCAAATCATCTATTTATAGAGCCGGTATTACCACAGTTCAGGTTAAGTTCCCAGAAACAATCATTATTACCTGCGTATGATATAGTACAAAGATTGCGGATATGAATTATTTCTCGGTGAGCGTAACACAACAAGTATGTAATGTGAATGCCATGCAGCCTATATTTACAGTATGTCATAGTATCTCCCTGACTACCATGTGATACCCGGAGCATTGCAATATCATTATTAATACAGCTTGGAAACCCACTAAGTGTTTCATGGACTTTGTTACCCTTTCATACAGGATTATAAACAATGACCCGTCACTTCAACAGAGACTGCAGACATAGTACAGGAGATGGTCCGGGACTGCAGACATAGTACAGAAGATGGTCCGGGACTGCAGACATAGTACAGGAGATGGTCAGAGACTGCAGACATAGTACAGGAGATGGTCAGAGACTGCAGACATAGTACAGGAGATGGTCAGAGACTGTAGACATAGTACAGGAGATGGTCAGAGACTGCAGACATAGTACAAGAGATGGTCAGGGACAGCAGATATAGTACAGCACAGTGATGATGGCACTACTACTTTCACAAGGTAATAAATGGGTTTACAAAGGCAAGGGGATTCATATCTTTTGTGGCTATTGAGGAATATATTTTAACATCATTTATTTGTGTCTTGAGTCCAGTTTGAAAATTACTATCACCACATCAGATATTTCTCCAATTATTATAAAGAATCTGGAACAAATATAAAAACAAAAAAGGAACAAGCAGGACCAAAAAAGTGAATGTGAAAGACAGAAATAAGCCATTTAAAGAAGAAGTATTGAGAGAGCAAAATATACTCATCCTAATACCTAGAGCCGGCGTGGAACACTGCAGCTGTCACACACCGGCTCTATAGATGGAGAGCTGAGCGATCATGAAATCTCTGATTGCTCAGCTCATGGTCTTCTCCCTGAAGAGAGCAAAGACTGTCAGTCAACGCTCCCTACAGGGATTCCTCCATCCCCTTTCTGTTTCTCCAGTACTCATTGGCGGTACAGACAAGGGAGGGGGCGGGCACAGCTGGCTTTGCCTCTAGAGAGGCAGAGCCAGCTGTCAATCAGGCAACATGGTGAATCCTCACAATATTGTCGGGATCATTCCTGGCTGCAGTGTGGCTCTGTGCTGTCAGGGAATAGCAGGCAGTAGCTCACTAGATACTGACTTTGGGTCACAGAACTACAATAGAACATGCATTCCTATGACCCAGAAGAGGACTAAAGCCTTTTATCTACTTGAAGCCAGTCTAAAGAATATTTGTCTTAGGTAAGCAGAACAGAGACTAGAGTCTGCAGGGTCCCCGAGAGCCACACAATAGGTTACCAAGGATGCTGTGTGGCCCCATGTAGTGTAACTTGCTTCAGTTTTGTACATCCATTCCACTGGGAAGAGGAGACGTCTCCTGCAATGCTTCACTGCGGCCCACCAGCCATGTAGTGTCTGCTATTAATAATAACTCCATCAGCTGAGTCATAAAAACTGCAAAAAGAAAACGGGGGTGTTTTCCATGGCAACAATTTTCCTAAAAAAATTTGAACGCTAAGAGCTCATTAACATTTGTCTGTTTGGAGGCCTGTTCTGAAAATCATAAAAATAGCAATGGTGTTCAGAATAAAATTCTGTTTTTTTCCCCTGACAAAGTCCCAATGTATCCCTGAAACTGGTTGGCATGTTTTGTAGTAGACGTTCCACAATTAGATGAATGGAAGGGATTCACAGAGATAACAACGGCATGTTAATAGTGCTAAAAAGTGGATGTGTTCCTCCCTTATAACAGCACCTATATTACATTTAAAGGAGAAGTATTGGGAGAGTAAACATACTGACGTGGCACTCTGCAGCTGTGGCACACCGACTCTACAGATCGTGAGCTCAGCGCAGGGGCTTTCGTAGACTTATAGTCACCTGAGACTGGTGTAACAGGGGCAGCCGTTGATAGTGATGAACGTTACCGGGGAATGGGGGGGTCAGCGTAGTGATGTGATGAACATTCCAGGGGGGGTTTGGTTGCACAGAGTGTCACTACCTCTGGCCTCTGTCTGGCGTTCCTCACAGCTCACTGATGTCAATGGTTACCAGGAGCTGGGTGGGATGTCAGCCAGAGCGTCCCGCTCAGCTCCTGGCAACCAATGATGTCAGTGAGCTGGGTGGGACACCGGACAGAGTATCCCAGGTTGCTAAGAGATCTTAGCAACCTGGGACACTCTGGCTGGAAAGGGGGCGGCAGGCATAACTGCTGCCTCCCGACGTGACCCAATGAGATGCCACCTGCGGCAATCACCTCAGTCTGCCTCATTAGGGACAATCCTGGCTGGGCAATCATGTAACTGCTGATTGCTCAGCTCACAGCCTTCTCCCTGCAGAGAGCAAAGACTGCCAGTCCGCACTCCCCGCCGGAATTCCCCCCTCCCCTCAATGTTCATTGGAGGGACAGACAGGGAAAAAGTCGGGCACATCTGGCTCTGGCTCTAGAGAGGTAGAACCAGCTGTCAATCAGGCAGTGGGTTGGATCCTGACAATATTATCTGGCTGTAGCGTGGCTCTGGCTGTCAGCATTTAGGGGGGCATTAGCTTGCTATATGCTGACTTTGGGTCACAGGAGAACATTAGTACATTAAAAAAAAATTGGCCTTACTTCTTTTTCAAATAAACTGTCTGTTCAGATGTGCTCCAACATGGTCAAGTCTATTGGTGGGAACAAATCCTACATTGCTGCTCCTCTTCTGTTATTCCTTCCTTACTGTTTTTCATAGGTAGAGTATTTACTAATGGGCCACTTAACACCCTCTCCAGAACTTCCCTGCAGTCACGCTGGAATTTTAATATTGACCTAAAAAGCTGCTCTTAGATTGGAGTGTTTGACACAGAATCAGATTCTGCCATTCCTGCAAGAACCAAGGAATGTGGAATGTTATCTTGTGTACAGCGCTATAGCGGACACTTCTACGTACCGGTCAAATCCTATGGAGCTACCGTCTAATCAGCACAGGGACTTGGAAATAAGAATGAAGCTGCAGGTTTATATTAGTTCAGGTTCAGGTAATATTACATTTCGAGTCGGAGTACATAAATGAGCTCTGGATATCATTTACGGATATTATGTCAAACGTTCCAGGAAGTAAAGAGCCACTCACCCTTGTGCAAACGTCCATTAGCCTAAAAAGCTGCCAACATGGAAAATGGGCTAAACAGCAAAGCTAAATATCATGTTGTACATTTCTATTACTGTAGAAGTAGTGGCAGATGGGTGCTTTGTGTAGGTGTTACCATCATTAACGCTGAACTCCGGGCACAAACATTTTCATTTAAATAGATTCCTCAATAGCCACAAAGGATATACAGTAAACTCTCTGTTATCCGGTATTCAAATAACCAGAACTCTCATCTAACCACACAAAAAAATACCCTGTGTACTCTCTAGACATGTGCACTGCAAAAAAATGACGAAACAAATGAAAACGAAAAACATTTACATTCGTTTCATCAAAGAAAACACATTTTTCTGCTGTTTCGGAGGCAATGAGACTCTGAATCCGAAACCACACACTGAGAATGCAGAACAAGCGCCAGCCGTGTCGGCCGCCTCTGCGTTCTGCGCTTGCGCGCCGCCATCTTTAAATGTGTATCTTGGTATATACCTGGATAGTGGCACTCGTATGTTCGGGCGCCGCCATCTTGGTGCATACCAAGATATACTCAAAGATGGCGTCACGCCGGCGGGCGATATGGCCACTGCTCGTTCAGCGTGTGACGTCACACTGAAAATGCCGAACAGGTGGTGGCCATGCAGGCTGCCAGCACGTTCTGCGCTTGCGCGACGTCATCTTTGAGTGTATCTCGGTGTATACCAAGATATGCTCAAAGCTGGCGGTGCGCCTGCGCGTTCTGCAAACAAATTTATGTATGCCTGAATATAGTTTTATTATATTCGGTCATATAATAAATTTGTTATTTCTGATTCGGACGAACCGCTCAATCAACTGAATTTCGTTGATTTGCAGGTTCATCCGAATCCGAATGCACATGTCTAGTACTCACTGTTCTGTTGATCTACGGCATGTATTATCCTGCAAACGATTGTGTGTCTTTTTGGCTTAAGTTGCTTTTGATTACTGCATTTCAATATTAATATGAAGCCAATACAGAGTTTGTTATGATATGGTATAGTATGGGGTATGGCATTAGTTAGACCTCTTTTTAATAGTGACTCTCAAGCAACCAGAAAGAGCATTTATCTGGAATCCACCAATCCCCGTGGATGCCGGATAACGGGGAATTTACGGTACATCCTTTTTATGAGCACCAGGTGCCAAACCCATCCTTCTCCCAAAGTTTGTCTTTAAGACAATTACTCCCATGATGGGTGTCAGCACGCAACTACAGCTTACAGTATTTGGGGTGTTTGGTGGCTGCCATCAAGTCAATAATAGAAATAGATCTCTATAGCAGACATATCCAGACACTGTAAATATATTTAAGGTGAAAAAAAGGGGACAAAAGTTGTTCGCTCAGTTTCCGGTGCCTAATCAATTTTTTCCCTTTACATTTAAAGTAGAACTCAGAAAAATCAAAAACGTACTCATGCAGTGGAGCTCGTTTTGTCTAGCGGTCTCAAATAAAGCAGATTTACTTACCTGATTATCAGTACCACCGACTCCCTCCGGGTTTCTAGACTGGTCCCCGCAGCCTCTTCTTCCCTAGGCCGAGGGTGGTCTAATGTCCATTGACCTGCATTAAGCCGGCCATACACCTATAGATTATCTGCGTATTTTCTATGGTTAGATGGAAAAAGTTCCTCCATCTACGCTAAACTGTGTGTATGGAGGAATCTCCCGCTGGGCCAGGCTTCAGTATCCTATGAGTCGGCCCCGCTGGCTATCAAAATACCTGAACAATCTGATTGGATGCAGGCATTGTTCAGGTGTTTTGAGAGCCAGCGGGGCAGACTAGCAAGATACTGAAGCTTGGCCCAGCGGGAGATTCCTCCATACACACAGTTTAGCGTAGATGGAGGAACTGTTTCCATCTGACAATAGAAAATCTGCAGATAATCTATAGGTGTATGATCAGCTTTAGACATGACAACATTCTATAGCTGGAGCGGAGGGGGAGAGAGGTGAGTGCCGACCACTGCAGGACCGACGATCAGGTAAGTAAAACTGGTCTATCTGAGCCCCCTAGAGAAAACAAGCACTTAACCCATGCAATATGGAGGAAGCCCCAGTGCAAGGGTATGTTTTCCTGGAGTTCTTTCATTTTCATTGCACTTAAGAGATTGTCGTAATTGTTATAAAACTTTAATAAAAACGTAATGTTGATTAAAAAAAATATAAACCCGAAATATACCAAAAGTTGAGTATTATGTTTTGGGTGAAGCCGGCTCATAACCTCCAGAGTTGCAATAGTTGGTTTGGTCATTTATGGTTCAAACACCTTAGAATCATGTATTGGAAAGATTGGAGAAGTAGCTAGGAATTACCTCTGGAGGATTACTGTCCAATCAGATCACCTTCTGCACATATACACGCAATCTTTGTGTGGTGCTAAGCAGAAAGGTGGAAGACACCTGAAAATCTCTCTGTTAGGCTTCATGCACATGGGCGTATGACTGTGATACGTAAATTGCAGGCGTATTTCTACGCCCAGGATAACCAGCTGCGGCATACAGCTAGGGTTGCCACCTTTTCTTCCATCGAAACCCGAACACTCTAGCGACGCACGAAAATGTTTGCGGTAGAATGAGGTAGAATGGCTTATTCATATGTAAACAGCGCCACCCATTCATATGTAAATATCACAGTTGAGACTATTTTCAGTGGCGGGCCGGTAGCCCCTATTTTAATTTTGGTTGCCCCTGTCTGCCTGACATCTTGTGTCCGGGTTTCTGCTGCCATGAATCTTGGACACAACATTTAAATGTGAATCCTGGACAGGTGCCAACCCTACATACAGCCACCCGTAGTAGTAAAGGGGTGTACTGCAGCTGTACGTGGATGCACGCTTGTACTTACCCGTGTACACATGTATGGGTTTATGCAAGTACCAGTGTAACCCCACGTATAGCCACCTGTGTGTACTATTCAGAGGGAATCTCAGCTTAAGGCAGAACTCTGAGTGGGGCTGCCAAGCACTGCAAGGGTTAAGTGCTCTGTTTGTAGGTTGAAAAAAAAAAAGTTAAACTCACCTGATCCTCGGAGATGGCTTGCTCTTAGACCAGTCCCTTCCCTCTTGCTCCCCCTCTGTTGCAGAAGTCTAAGGTCCCTGAGTCATCACGTTCTATACAGTGTATAGGATGTGAGGATGCCAAGGGACATGCCATTGCTACAGCGGAGGAGGAGACAGGCGGGAACTAGCCAGATCTGAGGTGCAGGTGAGTATAACCTTTTTTTTTACAAACGAGCACTTAACACTTGCAGTATGTCTTTATTATTTCTTTTATTACAGTACAGGTATACTAAAGATGAGGCCATTAAGGCCCCGACCATACATGCCCATTGACACGCATTCACACAAATACGGAAAAACACATGACATGCTTGCGGTACAATTACTTGTTAATGGCACTCCAAATGCGACAAGCAAAATGCATATTTTGCCCATGCATTGACGAGCCACAAACTTGCACAAACGCATGGTCAAACAAAACGTGAAGCTCACAGCTGAAACTTCTGCATGAGTTTCTTTGCCATGTTCGTAGCACGTAGGGCAACCTATTGAAATGAATGGGCTGACACGGCAAAACACGCATAAACATGAAGAAAAAACACGCTGCCAAAAAAAGACAAGTGTGAACAGGGCCCAATAGATCTTCACTATCATTTTGTCATCATTTACTATTTGTCAGGATCCGCTTCAGCTGCGGCGTCTCAGTATACCGCGGGCAGCAGCTCGCGGTATACTGCGGCGTCTCAGTATACCGCGAGCTCCAGCTTGCGGTATACTGAGCCTAGGGTGACGGGAGGACGCTAGTTTGTGTCCTCCCGTTACCCTAAGGAGAACTATGGGGAAAAACACTGACCCCATAGTTCTCCTTTAATGTTCTCCTGGTAGGAGTTGCTGCTAAGAGATCTCAGCCCTGGGTTGGTATTTAGGAATGTATACAGTATGCATATTATTCCCTCTGCAATAAATAAAGCAGATGTATCATTTACAGAGCTATGATTATTCCCAGATCACTGCTGTCATTATTTAATTCTGTGCTTATTCTGCCAACTGTGCTGACCTTCTGTTTTTTATTTTTTATAAATTCTTTATTTATGCTTATACCTTACACCTTTAACAAGTACAAACAAATTACATTGAAAGGGTGAATACAGCTGACAGAGGAAATACGCATATAACTCGCTAGATCAACATGAGCGCATAAACTACGTAATATCAGTGAGCTTGTAGTGTTGACCGACGGAAAGTCCCCCATGCTTCAGTGGGTCATAGAAACCAGTGATCTCGTTTTTTCAGTTGGACTATGCTCGGTCCCCTCATGTGCTGACTGTTAAATGCAGTAACCCACAGCAACCAATAGGCATTCAGTCTGATGAAGTCAGACCAGTACTACATGAATTGTGATTGGTGGCTGGTTGCTATGGGTTACTGCACAATTTGTTCAATAAACAGATAAGTGGCAAACCACAGCGTGGGGCTATAGTGTGGATATAGTCAAAAAAGCGTGTTCAACTTTCTCTCTGATCAGAGCTGTTGGAACCCACACTAGTTACAGGCCAATAAATAGGGATGCACAGATACTTTTCAAGTACCAGTGCAGATACTTGGCATTTTCATGAGAACTACCAGGGTTGCAGCGTTTGCAGCTGGGACCTGGCTCTGGTGCTCCACCACTGTCCTGAAATCATGAGTCTGTATTGTTTTAGAAAAACTGTCACATGACACTAAACAAAAATGCATCAGTACTCATACTTGTAAGTACTCGGCAAGTACCAGTACTGCAAAACTGGTATCTGTGCATCACTTTATTTATATTTATAAAAACAAAATCGTACAATAAAACAGAGATGTACAAATCTCAGGAGCTCCGTGTGCTCCTTACAAATGACAGCTGCCTCCTAATTTTTGAAATTTTCTCTAGTGTAGTATTGGAGCTCAAAAGTATCTGTTCATGTACTCGTACTTGTACCGAGTACTGTACTTGGTATCTGTGCAACCCTAGCAATAAATGTGTTTTATCAGTGAGGGGCCCACTATAGGGAAACATATTGTATTGTAGGAACTGTATAGACTGAATATCCATAATGATAGTGTTCACACAGGTCCTCTATCACATTCACTGTCCACCTTTACATGCAGGCCAAGCTGGCCAGGAAAAGTGATGGGCACAGGGGACTGGCTGCTAGGGGCGTGTACATCAGTTCACATTGTCAGAAAACTGCTGCTTTAACGGCTTCAAAGGTATTATCTAGAGCTGACCTTTAATTCATTTGTTATCAATTTAAACGTCATCTAAAACAACGTACCTATCTTACACTGTGCGGTCCACAGGGTGACAACAATGCAGTGATTTTACTGCAGAATAAACCGTGTTGTCACCCTGTTACAAGAAGTGGAAAATCAATGGACCTACTGGCAGGATCAACCAGTAATAAAACAATCTTAGTGGGGGGATTCAGAAAACAAAAAGTGCTGGGCTATGGCTTTTGACATAATACAACATATATGTCATTTTTGCTTTTACCTACAGTTCTAGAACTCTTGGAAAATACAATTTTAACCCCTGCAGTGAGGCTACCCATTCACTGCAGGGGTTAATTGTTTTGTCTAGGGAGCTAAATAAACAGATATATACTCGCCCGATCCCGGCTGGCTGCTAGATTGGTCCCTGGAGCCTTGCTCCCCCTCCCCTCCAACAGTCTACGGTCCTGTCAGTCATCACATCCAATACAGTGTATAGGATGTGAGGACGCTGAGGGACATTCCACTGCTGCAGCAGAGGGGTAGACAGGCTGAAGGGACTGGTCTAACAGCCAGCCTGGATTGTGGTTCGGGTATCTTTGTTATTTTAGCTCCCTAGACAAAATGTGCAACGTAACCCTTGCAGTGCATAGGTAGCCCCACTGCAAGGGATATAGTGTTAATTGCCTGGAGTTTTTCTTTAAGGACCCTACAAAATATAAAAACAAATACATTTGACATCCAATTTCTTTAACTTTATTCTCATGATAGCGTATCATAATTAACTATGTTTATATATCTGATACTACCTTGATACATGGCCAAAAACTAACCTCCACCTCCATAGTGACACTATATATGTATATATATCGCACATTTAGCTGTATTCAGTGCACCGAGTGGCAAACACTGATTTTTGGGAATCTAACACTTTGTTTTTCTACATACAACCATGCGGACGTCCGCTGATCTGCACATAGGAAAGATGCTTCTATTACATATAAATAGCTGCTGGACATTGGTGGAGAAAAGATTTATCCACAAAGGGCGTAGAGGCTTCTTTTCAGTCAGAGCGGGTAAATGTTGGAACTCGCTGCCACAAGCAGTGGTATCAGCAGAGAGTATTGCATCTTTCCAAAATCAATGAGATACCTTCCTCAGAGACCGTAACAGGGTTCACACCTGGGCGTATCGAATATGCGCATTTGTCGTGCGTTTGATGACGCACGTTTTTACCACGATTCGCTGTAAAAAACGCACAACAAATGCGCGTTTCCAAGGGCTACTTGGCTGTATACCAATGGAAACGTGCAACAAAAATGCCCCAAAGAAGCTCCTGTACTTCTTTGGGCGTAGGACGTTTTGTAGCGCGTTCATGCGGCCTGTAATACGCCCAGGTGTGAACCATACCCATAGGAAATAATGGGATTTCTGTGTTTGAGCGTTTTGCAGAGCGTTGGAACGCGCTACAAAACGCCCAGGTGTGAACCGGAGAGTACAGGTACTCTTAAATACTAGACCACACAGGGACTCATATGCACACGTTCACGCACTTACACACAAAGATTGAACTCGATGGACCTGTGTCTTTATTCAACCTCCAATACTATATAACTCTAACATTATGGGATCAGCCACTCACATGTAATGACACAGACACTGAATGATACATAGTACATACCCATCGGATGCCCTGGATGCTACTGGCAATGTCCTCTGATTTCTGGTCCACTTGGATCTCATAGGAGTAGCTCCTGAAGAAATGCATCTTGTTCCTGTGCCTCATGTCACATAAAGGCAAAATCTTCTGAGGAAGGGAGACTAAGGATAGCCCAGCAGTACAGAGGACCATGAGACAGACACTGGCAGATCCTACAAACCATTCAACTCTTCCCCTGATCCCAGTCACCTAAATACAACGTAAGACAAATGGGACTTTGTTGCTGTTCATTCAAAATAAGTCAATAAAACCCAACGAAAGCGTCTATGCAAAAGAAACACAACCCACATCATCTCCAGTAGACAATCTGGCCTGTCATGTGTTTAGTTGAGTGGAAGCAGGGGGACATTGTACAATATGGTTGTCTC
>NW_017308454.1:77574-80620 GCF_000935625.1 Nanorana parkeri | reverse complement strand
AACAAATACCTTTGACATCCAATTTCTTTAACTTTATTCTCATGATAGCGTATCATAATTAACTATGTTTATATATCTGATACTACCTTGATACATGGCCAAAAACTAACCTCCACCTCCATAGTGACACTATATATGTATATATATCGCACATTTAGCTGTATTCAGTGCACCGAGTGGCAAACACTGATTTTTGGGAATCTAACACTTTGTTTTTCTACATACAACCATGCGGACGTCCGCTGATCTGCACATAGGAAAGATGCTTCTATTACATATAAATAGCTGCTGGACATTGGTGGAGAAAAGATTTATCCACAAAGGGCGTAGAGGCTTCTTTTCAGTCAGAGCGGGTAAATGTTGGAACTCGCTGCCACAAGCAGTGGTATCAGCAGAGAGTATTGCATCTTTCCAAAATCAATGAGATACCTTCCTCAGAGACCGTAACAGGGTTCACACCTGGGCGTATCGAATATGCGCATTTGTCGTGCGTTTGATGACGCACGTTTTTACCACGATTCGCTGTAAAAAACGCACGACAAATGCGCGTTTCCAAGGGCTACTTGGCTGTATACCAATGGAAACGTGCAACAAAAATGCCCCAAAGAAGCTCCTGTACTTCTTTGGGCGTAGGACGTTTTGTAGCGCGTTCATGCGGCCTGTAATACGCCCAGGTGTGAACCATACCCATAGGAAATAATGGGATTTCTGTGTTTGAGCGTTTTGCAGAGCGTTGGAACGCGCTACAAAACGCCCAGGTGTGAACCGGAGAGTACAGGTACTCTTAAATACTAGACCACACAGGGACTCATATGCACACGTTCACGCACTTACACACAAAGATTGAACTCGATGGACCTGTGTCTTTATTCAACCTCCAATACTATATAACTCTAACATTATGGGATCAGCCACTCACATGTAATGACACAGACACTGAATGATACATAGTACATACCCATCGGATGCCCTGGATGCTACTGGCAATGTCCTCTGATTTCTGGTCCACTTGGATCTCATAGGAGTAGCTCCTGAAGAAATGCATCTTGTTCCTGTGCCTCATGTCACATAAAGGCAAAATCTTCTGAGGAAGGGAGACTAAGGATAGCCCAGCAGTACAGAGGACCATGAGACAGACACTGGCAGATCCTACAAACCATTCAACTCTTCCCCTGATCCCAGTCACCTAAATACAACGTAAGACAAATGGGACTTTGTTGCTGTTCATTCAAAATAAGTCAATAAAACCCAACGAAAGCGTCTATGCAAAAGAAACACAACCCACATCATCTCCAGTAGACAATCTGGCCTGTCATGTGTTTAGTTGAGTGGAAGCAGGGGGACATTGTACAATATGGTTGTCTCAGGCAATGATCTAGTAACCAATTCCAGACAGGTACTCTATGGAGGATAAGCAGGATAAGCAGAAGTCTGCTTATCACTTTGTACAGAGGACCATGAGACAGACACTGGCAGATCCTACAAACCATTCAACTCTTCCCCTGATCCCAGTCACCTAAATACAACGTAAGACAAATGGGACTTTGTTGCTGTTCATTCAAAATAAGTCAATAAAACCCAACGAAAGCGTCTATGCAAAAGAAACACAACCCACATCATCTCCAGTAGACAATCTGGCCTGTCATGTGTTTAGTTGAGTGGAAGCAGGGGGACATTGTACAATATGGTTGTCTCCGGCAATGATCTAGTAACCAATTCCAGACAGGTACTCTATGGAGGAGAAATTAAAGGGCATCATCCTTCCAAATTCCTGGTGCTCCGCAACTTGGCTGTGTCAAGCAAGTTCCATTGTAGAGTGTCTGTGTGTGGTTCAGCAGAAGTCTGCTTATCACTGCCAGCAGTCTTGCCTCTTGAGACTAAAACTTAAATGTCACAGTCCCCTGTCAGGCTTGCAGACAATGGCAGTGTCCTGTTCCCAGCTTTGGCTCAGCGTCTGTGCAGTACAAATCTTCACTCTTTCACTTTTCAGCTTGCTGGTTGCCATCCACACTTCTTTCCAGGTTGCACCTACCACAACAATGCCCCAGGCACCTGCAGAGAAGCAGTCAGGCAGGTTTATGGGCTCCACACAGTGATGAGCCCCTGGTGATGTAGAAGGTGGCGGAGGCTGTGTGTGTCACCTTCCATGCATAGTGTGCAGGTAGTGCAAGTAATAGGAAGCTAGTAGCAGAGAGAGTGCAGGGCTGATGTTAGACTGTGAGAGGAAGCCTTGTACTCAGCCTTTCACTGCTACACAAACACTTGGCAGGTGACCTAAGAAGCAATGAAGGAGTGAACACTCCCAGGAGAGCAGGAGGGACATGGCTGGGGAGGGAGATAGCACTGGCCGAGGCGCACAGACGTGGGAGGAAAGGGCTGAATATAAACCAGAGAGTTACAAGATTTTCCTTTCTACACTGATTAGTATGGGAGTTATGATAACAAGCATACAACTACTTTATTAGTGTTTGTATTAAATTGTACTGAACTCATTTCCCTTCTGAAGTGGCAGTCCAGTCAGTAATGTCTCCATCTGGATGTACACTTCTCAGTCATCAATGTTTTGCATGTTGTAGACAAGCATTGGGGTATGCCGCACAAGGGTTTTGCTGCGCTTTCTGTACGCCAGTTGCTTTATACAGTATTCCATGTTAAACACAACAATACACATGTGTATTTTCCCAATACGTTAAAACAAGGAGATTGAGGTTGGTGTTTTACGGCACAGGGCTGCAGGTATTATCATAGGGGCTGCCCCATATTAACCCTTCCTGTATCCTTCCACTAACCCTAACACTAACCCTCACACCAACCATCCCTCTAATCCAACACTAACTCTCACATTAACCATCCCACTAATTCAACACTAACCCTTACATTAACCTTCCCTCTAATCCAACACTAACTCTCCCATTAGCCATTCTTCTAATCTAACATTAACCATCCCTCTAATCCAACACTATCCCTAACATTAACCATCCCTCTAATCCAACACTATCCCTAACATTAACCTAAAAAAACACATCCTTGAGGCAGGGCTGCATGA
>NW_017308454.1:61272-76587 GCF_000935625.1 Nanorana parkeri | reverse complement strand
GCAGGGCTGCATGATGTTACACGCCTGGGGGGGGGGGGCACAATTATCTGTTCTTGCCTCGGGCCAAAAGGAGCTAGCTACGGCTCTGCTGTATCCTAACCTCCCCAAACTATTCTTCTCACACCAGCTATCCCCATATCCTAACGTTCATACTAATGGTGATATGTGGTTATATTTCTTTGTTCAACCTGCAGGCTGAACAAAGGAAATATAATAGATTCCCCAATCAACACTTATAAGCGTGGATGGACGAATCCCCCGCTGTTTTGCATTTTATTCAGACAGCAGCCGTCGACAATTTCAGCGTACCTGTACAGAGCTTGCAGCTGTTTGGCTGTATGCTCCATTCAGCTTTATGGAGCGCAAAATACGGTATTTACATTTTGAAAAAATATTTTCTCAACTTTTTTTTAAAATATTTTTCACTATTTGCTATTCTACTCAGTACCATGGAGGTACTGAGCAGAATAGCCGAGCCAAATGCTGCTCGGTGGCATTCGGCTATTCACTCACTGCCGTTCGGCCTCTATGTGAATGGGGGTGAACAGCAGCGAGTGAGCTACAGAAGCTTCGGCTGAGCCGATCCAGATGTTGGATCAGCTGAGTCGAAGTCCTGCTGCACTTTGGCTCTACACGTTCGGCTGACCGAAGTGCAGCCGATGTACGGTTAATTTCAGCCGATGTACGGCTGAAATCGTCCGTACTGAGCAGTAGTGAATAGCTGAATGTTGTTAGGCTCACCTCACTACGGCTTGGTTATTCACTCAGCTGCCTTTGGCAGCTGAGTGAATAACCCCCTAAGAGGGCCAGTGTCGATAGGCTGTGGGCTTATGCTGATGGGCAAATGTAGCTTGCTTTTGATGTCAGTTGGAGACTATTCTGACTCGGATTGTTGTATTAACAATTTAACGCTTGCTGAGACCTCTATGCCTGGCCTGTATAAGCAGATAAAATCACTGTGGACAGTCGTTATCAGATAGCTGAACTCACCAAATACCTTTTCATCCATGAAGGTGCTTTATGTGAATGCAGCAGGGTTACAATGCAGAATAACATGCGGTCTTGTTACTGTCAGCCATGACGCTAGAAAACGACTGGTCTCATGAACACAGGGGAATACATCATCGATGGGAGGGAACACAGAAAAACATGGTGCAATAACCCAAAACAACCACAAGATGTCAGTATAATAATTAACTATAGTATACCAATGAGCAAATGGCATAAGGCAAATAAACTATATGATTCTCATTTCAAATTAATGTGAATATTAACTGTGACTATGGATTGTGTCATTTTTATACAACTATTGTGACAGCACAGAGACACTTCTGAGATCATATGGAATTCACTGAAAAGGGAATTTGACCTGCAGTTGACCTCCTTCTGACCTGCTTTTGACTTGCTTCAAGCGGCTTTCATATTCCTATAGACTGTTATGGGAATAGAAGCAGGTATGATGCAAACAAAAACTCCTCGATACAGTGTAGTACTGCAGAGGAAATGAAGGGGTGTTTCAGTCCAGGTTTGAGATTAATGAGTGCAATAGAGCCTAACTCTGGTGCCTAGGCCGTGAAAATGGAGGTCGTCAGTACAATGTCAATCTGACTGCATATCAAAACGGGCTTGTTCACACCAAATGTGTTCAGGTGCGTTTTTAAGGCTGGGTTCACACCTGGGCGTACCATAGGCGCGTTTTTTCTGCTCGTTTTTCAGCTCGTTTTTTCGTTCAGTGACACGCGCGTTCGACGCTCGTTTTTATACCTCCCTGGCGGTATGATTTTTAAAAATGTTTTCCTTTATTTTCTCTACCTTTTTTTTCAACTTTCAAACTTCCCGCCGGTTACCGATTTGTTAACCCCGAGCCACATTCGGGAATACCAATGTATACGCGTGGAAAAACGCCCCAAAGAAGCTCCTGTACTTGTTTGGGCGTAGGGCTGAAATACGCCCAGGTGGGAACCATGCCCATAGTGATTCATGGGATTTCACTTGCTGAGCGTTCTTCAGTGCTTTGATCAGTGCTGAAAAACGCCATGATGTGAACCCAGCCTTAAAGGAGAACTATGAGTTGAGTGCTTTTCACTCACACCATAGTTCTAGCCGACCTGTGACAATGAGACTGTCACAGGTCGGCTCAGTAGATCGGGAGGTGAGCGAACACATACCGGGTTCGCTCGCCTCTCGATCCTGTCCCGGCTCTCTGCCGTGATCGGGGGAGGGGCTGGATTCCCCTCTCCCCACTCCGATCTGGCAGCGCTGACTGGCGGAACGGACGGGGAGGGGGCGGGTACAGCTGGCCCTGCCTCTAGATAGGCAGAGCCAGCTGTCACTCACGCAGCTGGGCAGATCCCGTCATCTATGTCGGGATCCGCTCCGGCTGCGGCGTCTCAATATACAGCGAGCTGTAGCTGTACTGAGCTTAGGGTAACGGGAGGACGCTAGTTTGTGTCCTCCCGTTACCCTAAGGAGAACTATGGGGAAAAACACTGACCCCATAGTTCTCCTTTAAACACATTCTGAAAGCCTGTGCAGTAAAATGAATGGTTTGTAATCCCCATAGTTCACTCCATTGGGTTCAGTTCTAGTGCTTTAAAAAAAAAAAAAAGTACAGCAGCGAATAAATGTGTGTAAAAGCAACGCACATAAGCACGGGTGAGGAAGAAAGAAAATTCAGAAAAACACAATGCAACGCATTGCAGACGTGTACATGCAGGAACATACACTGAACAGGGAGTGCAGTGGCAACAAGCCCTAAGTGACTGAAATTGGGCTGTAAAGTTTGCAGCAATGTGCTAACATTTATTCAGACCGTAAAGGGATTTAAAAAAAAAAACTGGAGCAGACATAATCTGGAGTAGTTGTCCATGGCAACCAATCTGCTTCTATTTTTCATTCTCAAAGCTTATCTGAACAAACTATATAGAGAAGCTGATTGGTTGCCATAGGCAACTGTTCCAGATTCAGTCTGCTCCGGTTTTGATAAATTTTCCCTGTGTCTCTGGCCTGAGCTTCATTGGAGCGCAGAGATCTGTTCATGACTTGTTCACTTGAATTGTATCCCTGGGTTTTCTGCATTATCCCTGCGGTGTTCCACCACAGATGTGAATAAAACAATGAAAAAAACTGCCAAAACAAACAAATGTAATGGCAGGAGACAAGGATTTACTAAGAATACGGCATTAGATATTTGCAACAGTGTAAAGTTTTGGCTTTGTGTTTCCATTGTCAGTTACACATCATTGTGCTATGCACAGCTGCACTGCAATAGATGGGGGTGAGTGCATAACACTAAACATGTATGATCATCATTCCTATTTTTCTTTATTGTGCTAAATAAAAGAATAAAAAGGGAAAAGATCAAAGTGCACATTAACCAGATCTTCTTGGAGCAATGGTGATTATTTATTTCTTTTTATTATTGGTATTTATATAGCGCTGACAATTTACGCAGTGCTTTACATAGTGCACATTCACATCAGTCCTTGCCCTCAATGAGCTTACAATCTAAGGTCCCTATCAAACATAGGGCCAATTTAGACAGGAGCCAATTAACCTTCCAGCATGTCTTTGGGGTGTGGGAGGAAACCGGAGTACCTGGAGGAAACCCACACAACCCCAGGGAGAACATGCAAACTCCTTGCAGATAATGTCCCTGACCGGGATTTGAACCAGGAACCCCCAGTGATGGATGCGTGTCTTTATTTCTTCAGAAAAGATAACAGCTAGAGTGATTGTTTGCTATTAGTGATAGCTCTGCATTCTTCAGTGATCATTCCTGATTTTATTACATTATATTCTGTTCTTTGTGAGTGAATAATGTCGTCACATTCTACCTGGCATGTGATGTGCACCCCATTTAATGCACTCATAATAATCTGAAGCATACATCACTCAATGCATTGCAGCTGTATTAAAAGAAAAGTAAGGCCAAACCATTTTTGGGGGGCTTCACTTCTCTTTTTGGTCACATGTGTATATACACTGAGTGGCCAGATTATTATGACCACCCCATCAGTACTTTGTTGGGCCACGAGATGACTCCACGAGATGACTTTGTTGGGCCGCCTCGTGACTCCACAAGATGTTGAAAGGTGATGCGAGGAATCTGACACTGCACTGCCCTTCTGTTGTCTTGTACCAGTCTTGCCACTCTCCGTTCTGCCCTAACATTGACTAGTCGCTGACGGCCACAACTTGCACGTTCAGACCCAGATTTTCGGCTGACAGTCCAGTCTTTAAACACTTTAACAACAGCTGCTCTTGAACATTTAACAAATTCTGCTGTTTTGCTGATACTCGCTCCATGGCTCCGAGCGCCAACAATCATCCCACGGTCAAAGGCTGTTAAATCGCGTTGTTTACCCATATCTTCAGAAACACAAATCACTTCTACTGTCATGGTAAACAACCTGCTTCCCTATTTATAATGGTCTGGCCCTCTAGCAACTTCAGCGTGAAATTATAACTAATTATAGCTAATTTGCCTACAAACGTCAGGTGGTCATAATAATCTGGCCACTCAGTGTATATTAATGTATTCCTGTGACCCAAACTCAGCATATATCGGCCCATGTGCTGACAGTTCAGGAAGGAACCCAACAATATTGTCGAGATTAACCCCACTGCCTGATTGATTAACCCCGCTACCACGGCTGGATCTGGCCTCTTAGAGCCAGATCCAGCCGTGCCTGCTCCCTCCCCTGTTTGTCCCTCCAATGAGAGCTGAAGGAACAGAGAGGGGGGAATCCCTGCTAGGAGTGATGACTGACAATCACTACTCTATGCAGGGAGAAGACAGTGAGATGATCAGCAGTTACATGATTGCTCAGCTCTCGGTATATGGAGTGTCACATGGAGGGGTGTCTCGAGCATTTTTGAGGCCAGGAGGAGGGGAGTGGGTTATGGGGTGCTGGTGGTGTACCAAAGCAGAGCAGCGGGAGCTGGGTAGAGGATACAGTACTCTGCATCTCCCCGCCCAGCTCAAAGCAATCTGGGACGCTCTGGCCGGTGTACTGCCCAACTCCTAGCAAGCAGTGATGTAACTGGTTGCCAAGAGCTGGGCGAGATGCCAGCCATAGCGTCCCAGGTTGCTAAGAGCTGAGTGGGGAGATGCGTATGGCCCTTACGCATCTCCCCACAGCTCTTAGCAACCCTGGCCGGAAAGGGAATGGCAGGCACACTGCTTTGCCTGCCGCCCCCCACGTGACCCAAAGAGATGCTGCCTGAGGCAACAGCCACAGGCTGCCTCATTAAAGAGATGACCCTGGTCACACGGCCGGCTCTCAATATTAGAAAAAGTATATTCTACTCTCCCAATACTTCTTTAAATTTGTATTGTGGAAGTGACATTCACATTGGAGGCCTCGGGCATGTTTATTCTAGTGCTGGATGTAGGAAAGTCTGTAGCTCCTGGTTTCTAAATGCTTTCTCAGTGAAGAACTCAAGAGGCAGACCGTCGTGTCACTGAGAGGTTGACTTGGTGAGGGTTGAAATGTTTGTGTGAATAAACTTTTAAATACACATTGTAGCATGAAAATAGTCCAAAAAGGTTTTACGGTCGTTCAACATGTACAGTATGTCCTCTGTACTTCAGTGCAACACAGAGGCATGTAAATATATTTGTGTACATAATTTTGCAAGCTAAAATCTATCCCCTTTGTTTCTACTGCAAGAACTGTTTTTGTTATTATTTCCTTATTGTAATCTATTTGATTGTGTTAAAGGAGAACTATGAGGTGAGTGCTTTTCACTCACCTCATAGTTCTAGCCGACCTATGACAATGAGACTGTCACAGGTCGGCTCAGTAGATCGTGAGGTGAACGAACACATACCGGCGTTCGCTCACCTCTCGCTGGATTCCCCCCTCTCCACACTGATCCGCCAGCGCTGACTGGCGGAACGGACGGGGGAGGGGGCGGGTACAGCTGGCTCTGCCTCTAGATAGGCAGAGCCAGCTGTCAGCCACGCAGCTGGGCGGATCCAGACATAATTGTCAGGATCGGCTTCAGCTGCAGCGTCTCAGTATACCGGGAGCTACAGCTCGCGGTATACTGAGCCTAGGGTGACGGGAGCACGCTAGTTTGTGTCCTCCCATTACCCTAAGGAGAACTATGGGGAAAAGCCTTAACGCCATAGTTCTCCTTTAAAAAAAAGCTTTTTGATTCTCTTTTGGGCACATGTTGGTGCAAAATATTGCAGATAAGCTTATATATATATGGAACCCTTTATTGACCATTTCGGTTTAAGTTTGCTCTCTCTGGCTAATAGTAAACATCTAACTTGGTGCTACAATGGTCACTATATCATGGCCTACCTTGTTATAATGTACCATGCCTGTCTCTATGGTCACATTAGTTTCTTGGAATGTGAGAGGTTTAAATGACCCAGTAAAACACAGATCGATATTTGACTATCTGCTTTTGCATAAACCCTCTATTATATGTTTGCAAGAGACACATACCAATTTAGATTCATGCAAATCAATCGGATGCAGGTTTTTTCAACAAGAGTTCCATTCATTTTTCTCCTCATATGCAAGAGGTGTTTCTATATTGATACATAAAAACTTACCCTTCTCCTGCACACTCACATAAATAGATGGTGCTGGTCGGTTTATATTTCTTCATTGCTGTTTATATTATAAGGAATGTATAATTTTGAACATATATATATACCACCCCCATATTGCAATAGTGCCTTAAAGCTAATACAAAAGTACATCTATATTATCCCTCGAGCCATAGAGAAAATAAAATAAAAAACAAATAAATATATAATTATTTAAAAATAAATAAATAAAATCCCCAGGCTAAAGTACTAACATCAGAACTATAACAATTTAAATTTACCCCAGGGAAGTGGTATAATCATTGGTCCTAAATAAACAAACAACTAAATAAATAGATAAATAGTATATTAAAAATAAATTAATAAAAAGGGGAATAATAATAATGTCTTCCATGAGTGGGTATGCAACCAAGTGCATGTCGTGCGCAATGTATGCGTTCCTTGAAGATGCTTTCGAGGGGGAATACATCTGCGCTAGATGTGAGCGAGTTGTTTGTTTAGAAGCCCAGATTCTGGATCTAAGCAACAAACTGGCAACACTGAGGAGCATAACAGTCATGGAAAAGAGCCTGGACATAAAGCACCAAGCTGTGGTGGAGGGGGTGTCGGAGGAGCAGGGTCCCAAGGTGGGGAGCTGGGTCACTGTAAGAAGGCGGGGAGAGGGAAGAGTGTGAGAGGGGTCAGCCCTGAACTGATACACCCCAACAAATTTGCCAGGTTGCGTGATGTCAGGGATATTAGTACAGGGGGGACACTGCTGGAGCAGGGCGCCTCCTCTATACGCAGAGGGAGTGACTGCTCCGGCGAGGATGGGAGCAGGATGGAGGGTCAGGAGAGGCAGATCCTGGTGGTGGGAGACTCCATCATCAGGCGGACTGACAGGGTAATCTGTCATCGGAACCGTGAGCGTCGAACAGTGTGCTGCTTACTAGGGGCGCGAGTTCGACACATTGCGGAACGAATTGATAGATTACTAGATGGGGTTGGGCACGACCCCGTTGTCATGGTGCACATCGGCACCAATGACAAAATAGGAGGAAACTGGAGTGTCCTAAAAAAGGAGTTCAGAGACCTAGGTGCTAGGCTGAAGGAAAGGACCTCCACGGTAGTTTTCTCCGAGATACTACCGGTGCCAAGAGCCACTCCGGACAGACAGCGCGAGTTGAGGGAACTTAACAAGTGGCTCCGGAACTGGTGTCGGAACGAGGGCTTTTGTTTCCTGGAGAACTGGGCTGACTTCTCAGTCGGTTACCGGCTCTTCAGCCGAGATGGGCTGCACCTAAATGGGGAAGGTGCAGCATTCCTGGGGTGAAAAATGGTAGAAAGACTGGAGGAGCTTTTAAACTAGATAATGGGGGGGAGGGCATAAAAATAATAAACTCAAGTAGTGATAACTTTAACATGAATACATATAATAAAGAGGGAAGTAACAAAGGGGCAAATAGTGGGCTTACTCCAGTCGCCAGTGCCAAAGCAATCAATAGAGTAAATCCTATAGCTAAAGATAATATAAGTGATAGAGGAATACCAATATCTTTTAAACCCTTGTCCAATAACAAGACAGGAATTAAATGTATGTACACAAATGCTAGAAGTCTGGCAAATAAATTAGAAAAGCTTGAACTTATGATATTCGAGGAGGACTTCGGTATAGTGGGAATAGCGGAAACCTGGCTAGACAGCGCACATGATTGGACCACCAACATAGAGGGGTACAACCTGTTCAGGAGGGACAGAGGTGGGAGAAGGGGGGGTGTATGCATTTATGTTAAAAACAATGTAAATATGCATATAAGGGACGACATCACGTCAAATAGTGGGGAGGATGTGGAATCCTTATGGCTGGAACTGGACATGCCGAACGATCGTCGCAAACTAATTGTGGGTATTTGTTATAAACCTCCAAATATAGGGGAGGAGGGGGAGGCTCATCTACAGTCAGAAATAGAAAGAGCTGGGAGGGAGGGCAATTTCACTTTACATATTGCCATTACCAAATGTATACCGTTGGGTAATAAAACTAAAAGATCACAAACAAAACCTGTATGGCTGAATAAAAATGTAAAGCATCACATAAAGTAAAAGCGAGTGGCATTTATAAAATATAAGATGGAGGCGACGGCATTGGCGTTATACAATATACATAAATACAAAGAATGTAATAAAAGATGCAAACTAGCAATAAGGGCCGCCAAAATAGAGTGCGAAAAGCATATTGCCACATATTGTAAAATAAACCCCAAAAATTTTTACCAATATATAAACAGTAAAAAGGGGAGAAAGGAGCAGATAGGCCCAATAAAGCACGAAAACGGGAAGCTAGTCACAAATGACAAGGAGAGGGCAGAAGTGCTGAACACTTTTTTCTCCTCAGTTTACACTCAGGAGGGAAACGGGTTTGAAACCGATATTAAAACACATATTCATCACAAAATATAGCCAAGTGGTTGACGGAACCCGGGATACAACAATAGGTGCCATTGGGATGTGCGGGATCCCTTGTGTGTTCCTGTGCCTTTAAGGAGGCTGGGCTTCCTCCTGACAAACCTGCACCCAATTTGAAATCTTCTGCCCCCATGTGCTCCAAGATGGAGACTCTCATAGTTTAGAGTTAGGACCGCACTATAAGAGGTGCCTTGGCGCGGCAGTGCGGCTTTCACATTTTCTGCAGAAGACGTGTATCCAAACCTCTGTTATTGACCTTTGTGGTGAGACAAGTTTTTTTACATTCTGACTTGTGAGTGTGCCATGATGCCTTTCTACTGTCTACTGTTTTAAGCCCATTTCGTGTGCACATTGCTGTATAGTTGGTGACGAATTGTTGAGTGCGTTTGTCATTTGTTTTGCTAGGTCTATAATTGTGCCACTTTACACATCAATGGTTCGGCCCCACCTGGAGTATGCGGTGCAGTTTTGGGCACCGGTACACAGAAAGGATGTCCTTGAACTGGAGAAAGTCCAGCAGAGGGCGACCAAACTCATCAAGGGGATGGAGGACCAGAGCTATGAGACACGGCTACTAAATTTAAACATGTTTACGTTGGAAGTAAGGAGATTAAGGGGGGACATGATTTTGTTTGTACCAATGATTTTCATGTACAAATTGTTCAATAGTCATAGCAACATTAGCAAAAAAATCTTTAAGATTAATTCCGTAACAAAGACTAGAGGCCATCACCTAAAATTGGTAGAAAAAAAATTCAAACACAAGGGGCGGAGGGGGTTCTTCTCAGTTCGCGCGGTTAGGGTCTGGAACTCATTGCCTCAAGCGGTAATTTCCGCGATTAGTCTGGAATCATTTAAGAAGCTTTTGGACGACTTCCTGAGAGACCGTAATGTACAAGGGTACAGGTACTCTTAAGAATAAGAACACTCATGGACCTATACACACACACACACAATAGGTTGGACTTGATGGACTTATGTCTTTATTCAACCTCAAATACTATGTAACTATGCAATTATGTAGTTAAAGCTCATGCAAGATATATGATGGATAAGCTTGCACTTCCAGTATTGGTCTTGGGAGACTTTAATAACTACATGGACCCAGGTATAAATACATTTCCACCTGTCGTTAAAGCAGGCAATGCAACTCCAACTGCATTTGCTAAAATATGTGATGAGGTGGGTCTAGTAGATATTTAGCATAGATATTTAGCACAGCTCCAACTGAGCTGCAGTTCACGTGCTATTCCAAATCCCATAATACGTTGTCTCGCATTGTTTATGTGTTGGGGACATCTGAGATTATATCCTATGTTTCTGCAGATGTAGTACAGCCTAGATGTCTCTCAGATCACTCTATGCTATCTGTTCAACTCACCTTAGGGACTCCGATATCATTTAGACATGTGCGATTCGTTTCGGGAAAATTTGTTTAACAGACGAATTTTCGTTATTCAGAGAATCGGATGTATCCGAATTTCCGAATAACAGAAATGACGAATGAAAACGAATCCGAATTTCCGAAAACGAAATTGCGGACGAAATTCGTTAGCGGGAGTCTGTACGACTTTTCGTTTGTGGACGAATTGTCGTTGCAGCAAAGTGACATTTAAAAAAAAAACAATTTTTTTTTGTCACCTTGTTGCTATGAAGCGAACAAAACGGAAACAAAGGTTTGTACAGACTACCATTAACGAATTTCGCCCGAATCCCAAAACAAATTGACTTTCGGACCCAAATCCCGAAAAACAAAATAACGCAGAATCCGAATTAAAACAAAACTAAACTAAACAAATGTTTTGCCAGGGCACATGTCTAATATCATTAGCTAACTGGCATTTGAACCCCTTTTGATTACCGTTGACTCGGGTGCGGGCAGCTTTGGAAGAGGATATTTCTGATTTTCTATCTATTAACATTCCTTCAGCTTCTATTTTAATTGTTTGGGGTAGTTATAAGGCTTATTTATGTAGTCTTTTTATTAAACACATAAGTACTATTAAAAACATATCTAGACAACAGGAGAGTGTGGCTCGTCAGAAAGTGTCTGATTGTGAACTTTTATATATTCATAATCCCTCTGAAGCTACCTGTTGAAACTGGACCAAAGCTATAAAAGAGTTGGAAATGCTGAGTCGTAAAAAAATCCCCAAAATTTCAAAAAGATTGCTCTGGGCTTAGGGGAATGCCACAGGCAAGCTCTTAGGTCAGATTGCACGCTCTCAGCAGAATGTCCCATATATTGGGTCTATTAAAGATTCCCTCAGCCACATACATTCTGAAAAACTTCACATTATAGAGTGTTTCTATCAGTTCTATAAAACATTATATACTTCTGAAGCCATATATACTGATCCAGACCATATTTGTCCATTATTACCCTTCCCTGTTTGTCTACCAGTGATAGACAAGATTTGGAAGCTCCAATTACTTTGGCGGAGCTGGAAAATGCGATGAGTAGCTTACTGAATGGAAAAGAACATGGCACTGATGGCCTCCCTATTGAGACATACAGTATAACATATATAAACAATCTTTTTTTCCAGCTATACTCCAGACATTTAATGAAGCTCTGCTTAAGGGCTACTTGCCCGGCACTATGTATGAGACCATCATTATTGTACTACCTATAAAAACAGAGATCCTCTTTTCCCAGAATCATATTATAAACCCATTTCGCTTCTAAATAATGATATAAAGATTCTGGCTAAAATACTGGCTAATAGGTTATCCTCAAAAATCTCTTCTATTATACAGTCTGATCAATCAGGTTGTATACCTAATAAATCTACTGCTGTTAATATACGTAGAGTACACCTAAATTTGCAGATACCTACTGACAACAATGGCAATAGAGCCCTTCTGGCACTTAGATGTGGCGAAAGATTTTGAAAGCGAGGAATGGCGCTATTTGTGGGCTATTTGATCTAAATTTGATCTAATCTGTATTTCAATAGCTTATTTAAAGTATAAAGGTGACACGAGGGGTCTTTGGACCCCCAGCATCACCTTAAAGAGGACCTGTCCCCACCAATCTGCTATCACATGGGATATGTGATATCAATTAAAGTAAAGTTAAAAAAACTATTAAAAACAATATTAAATAAATTAAATGTAAAAATAATAAAAACATTATTTAAAGTCCCATGCCCCCGCAAGCAAGCACGTCATCACGTAAACACGCGTCGGGTGCGCCTACGGACGAAAGCGATGATTGTGCTACACATGTTGGGTATCGTCGCACACACCAGAGTGAGAGCAATAATACCAGGGCCAATATTTACTCATATCTCTAAACTGATGACCTGTAGGGGCTTTTAAATTGTCTATGGACTTTTTAGGGTACTGAATTCTGTCACAGTTTCACGGACGCACACAATTTTTAACCTGGGCATGTTTGGTATCTTTTTACTCGTTGTAACCTCATATTTTATACTGTATTAACAAATGGTTTTATATAGTGTTTTCGGGTACTAAATTTAACTTAAGTGCATTTTTCACAACATTTTTCACTATAGACCCTATCCTGATTGGCTGGAAAGCCAGCTCCCAGCCAATCAGGAGGCTGGAAGACGGTTCATTACCCGCTGCCCAGCTTCCTAATCGCACGGAAAGCTGGCTCCATGGTCCTCTACTGCACTTCTGGTCAGTTCCAGTATCGTGGTGCTATTGTAAGGGCAATGATAGTGTGTGATGTGTAGGGACAGTGATGGCAGTGCAGTCTGCAGAGGTAGTGATGGCGGTGTGATGTGTAGGGGCAGTGATAGTGTACGATGTGGAGGGGCAGTGATGGTGGGGAGATGTGTAGGGGCAGTGGTGGCGGTATGGCGTGTAGAGGCAGTGGTGGTGGTGTGACGTGCAGGGGTAGTCATGGCGGTGCGATGTGTGGGGCAGTGATGGTGGTGTGACGTGTAGGGGTAGTCATGGCGGTGCGATGTGTGGGGGCAGTGATGGTGCTGTGTTGGGTAGGGGCAGTGATGGTGCTGTGTTGTGTAGGGGCAGTGATAGTGTACGATGTGTAGGGGCAGTGATGGTGGTGTGATGTGTAGGGGCAGTGATGGTGGTGTGATGTGTAGGTGTCTTGATGGTGGTGTGATCTGTTAGGGCAGTGATGGCGGTGCGATGTGTAGGGGCAGTGATGGTGGTGCGATGTGTAGGGGCAGTGATGGCATTGTGATGTGTAGGGGCAGTGATGGTGGTGCAATGTGTAGGAGCATTGATGGTGGTGCAATGTGTAGGAGCATTGATGGGGGTGTGATGTGTAGGGGCATTGATGGTGGTGTTATGTGTAGGGGCAGTGATGGTGGTGAGATGTTTAAGGGCAGTGATGACAGTGTGATGTGAAGAGGCAGTGATGGCAATAGGGGCAGTGATGGTGGTGTGACGTGTAGGGGTAGTCATGGCGGTGTGATGTGTAGGGGCAGTGATAGTGTACGATGTGTAGGGCCAGTGATGGCGGTGTGATGTGTAGGGGCAGTGATGGTGGTGTGATGTGTAGGGCAGTGATGGCGCTGCGATGTGTAGGGGCATTGATGGAGGTGTGATGTGTAGGGGCAGTGATGGCGGTGCGATGTGTAGGGGAAGTGATGGCTAGTGTCTGTAAGACAGTCTGTAAGACTTTTTTGACCCAACTACTTTTACCTGACCTACAGGGACAGTGCTCGGGAGGTGTTGTATCTCAATTTATCGGGAGAGAAGCTTCATCATTATAAGAAGAATCAGAGATCATTCAAAGGGTGGGCAAATAGTGGATGACAGCAAGATCAGACAGCAACCATGTACAGTGCAGCTTGGACCATTATCCTAGTTACTCTATAGGTGCTCTTTCACACTATGCACTTGTACAGCACGTGTGTTATTGCAATGCGTTATAATACATTAAGGCACGCTAATTAGGGCAGTCTATTCACTTTAAAAGGATTTGTCACATGTATCCTGAAGAAAAGACTCTAAAATTATAGTAATTATGCTATAGTGGTTTTCTTGTGGTCAGCAAAAGGACCGATGAAACAAGGAGCCAATACTTATTGGTAATCCAGAAACAAGTACTTCTATTGTTTACTCCCACTCCTGAGCCTACCAATGTGCTGTAGAAGGATTTTTACTTCGAAGTTCTACTTAAAGAATGACACCTATATTCATTCTGCTCACTTTAACCCCTTGCAATCAGCTCTTTATAAGTGCCTTAATGTGATATACTACCAACAATGTTTTATTCTGAGATGTATCTTCATTTCTCTTTTGTCTAGATTTATTTTGAATGGGCAGGCATCATACCTCAAGGCATGAACATGTATATACGCCTTTTATTAAGACATTTGTATAAGTTGTTTGTAATGAGAATACAGAGATTACATGTACAGATAATGTTTGACACAGAGCAATTTTTCCAAAGATTGTGAACATTGTATTATCATAGTATCCTCTATAGGTGAAGGATTTCAAAACCTTGAAGAACCCAAGAAGAAACATATTTAACTAAATAAATACACACAAGTAATACTTATCTGCTTTATTTACATTTTCAATATAGCCTGCATAACACTGTTTCTATGATGTCTCCAGCAGCAGTTGAGTAACAAAGGGCATCGCGTAAACTCCAAACTTTCTGCATATGATGTCTTCTAAACTGCTTATTCAACCTGATCCTATTCTCTGACTGCATCCCATATGGCCTGTGTATGTAGTATTAGTGCCATATACAATAACCATTGTTTAAATCAGTGTTTGAATACACAAATTAGAGTTGGCGTGGAGCTGATTTGCTTATGGTATGAAGGCAATAGAGGTGGGCTTATGTATGAAGTGTCGGTTCCCAGGAGATGAGGTGTGGCAGACTATGTGAGCTGAGTTGGTGTGAAGTATATAAAAACATAGGACAAATCTAGTCTTGTTATTTCTTTTCTTGCATCTTCAACTCTTTCTGAGCCCCTGGCTAAATTCTATTTAAAGCCTTCATTCCAGTCATAGAAAAAGAAATTCCAAATGCTCGCCTAATAGTTCAGTTTGTTGTACGCCCTTTCACAATATGCCTTGCTACCACTTTTATCCATTGTATAGCCTTTAACTGGCCTTAAAAAACATTTTTGTCTGAAGTTCTACTTTAAAAATGTTAATAATAAGAGTAATCAATATGTGCACTGTGACAGCCTTTTTTCGACCCGGGTTCCTAGAACAATGAGCAATTTCTTCCTCTAGGACAGCTATCACTGACACCAGTTTTGTTCTTAGCTATCAGTATGGGGGCTATTCTTCCCACTGACCATCAGTGTGTGTGTGGGGGGGGGGGGGGCTCC